>NC_048218.1:49166140-49299636 GCF_002007445.2 Ailuropoda melanoleuca | reverse complement strand
GAGGGCACGTATTGCATGGTGCACTGGGTGTTATACGCAATTAATGAATCATCGAACTTTACATCGGAATCTGGGGATGTACTGTACGGTGACTAACATAATATAATAAAAGATCATTAAAAAAAAAAAAGAATTCCCTCTTTGCAACTTTCAGAAATCTAGTAAAATAAAGAGGGACATTGTATAACTTCTTCCCAAACCATGAAGCACAGATAAGAACTTGCAAAAAAATTTAAACATTCTGGGGCACCTGGGTGGTTCAGTTGGTTAAGCATCTGCCTTCGGCTCAGGTCGAGATCCCAGCTTCCCAAGTCCCACATCTGGCCTCACTGCTCAGTGGGGAGTCTACTTCTCTGTCTCCCTCTACCCCTCCCCCTACCCTGCCCTTTCTCGTGCTCTCTCTCTCAAATAAATAAATAAAATCTTAAAAAATGTTAAACATTCTGGACCTATGAAATAATTCATTGTTCATCATGGTTTATGAGAATGCCATTCAAAGTCAACACTAATGACACTCTAATAATTTCTAATAATTTCAATTAAGAAAATGTAAAATAGAATGGGTACACTTTTTAAGATGTAAATTTTTAAAAAACTAAGTATAGGGGCGCCTGGGTGGCACAGTCATTAAGCGTCTGCCTTCGGCTCAGGGCGTGATCCCGGCATTATGGGATCGAGCCCCACATCAGGCTCCTCCGCTATGAGCCTGCTTCTTCCTCTCCCACTCCCCGTGCTTGTGTTCCCTCTCTCGCTGGCTGTCTCTATCTCTCTCAAATAAATAAATAAAATCTTTAAAAAATAAAAATAAAAAATAAAACAACTAAGTATAAGTCATTGCTGACAGGTCACATGGAGGTTAGGGCATTGTATTGTCTGATTTTAGGTCATATGGAGCTGAGAATATGCAGATGAGTGGGACAAGATGTAGAGAGAGAACAAAAGTGCAATTAATAAAGCAAGCCTCTTCCCCTCTTGGCCACTTGAAATTGGTTGAAATTTTCTGGTAATCTTTACTATGACCATTAAGTTGAAACATTAACCTCTCTCTGGGAGACCAGAGTGGGAAGCCAAAGTGGCCATATTTCACGATGCATACATTGATCTGGGAGAGAGGAGATGTCATGACAGCAAAGAATGACATTTCCCTTCAAGTGGCTGGTAGGATTGAGAAATCAGACTGCCACTGGAAGACTAGTGCTAATGACATGAGGAGACTACATACAATCACTTATGTTTACTCAAGTACATGCCACAGTTTTGTTTCTTTTTACAATTGTGCTTTTTCGTCTCTCTAGGACGAGATTCCCCTGCCATCTTCTTTAATTAATCCTCTCGTATTCATCCTTCAAAATTTGAATAAAAGCCACATCTGAAAAGGTTTCTACTAAATATTATTTCCTACTGCATTGTGTATGTTGTTTTCTTTACATAATTAAGTGTAGGTTATTTGAGGGTTACGACTGTTTTTTTCATCTTTGTATCTGATGTCTGATGAAGGTGTTCTGTAAATATTTATCTAATGAATACATTTTAAACGATTAAAAATATTTTTGGTTCACTGAAAATTAGTTTTACCATTTCTAACAAAATGTTCAAGTTACCTGTGTGTGCCTTTGACCTAAGTAATCTGACCCAGTTCTCTTGAAGTAAATATTCTATATTTATTTAAATGCTACTTTATCTAGTATAGTATTTCTTATTTCTCTTCTTCTTTACTTATTTTGTTTTTAAAATTTTTTTTGTTTCCATCTTCTTTGTTTTGTTTAAATGTATTAACAAAGGACCTGCTCAAGTCAAACAGCTTTTCAAAACTGCTTTATACAGTATTACTAGATGCTTATTTTTCGTTCAACTTTGGATCATTTCAGAAGCTGAAATATTGTAGACCTAGTCTTTATTGAATAGGGACAAAGGTGTGGGTTTTTTGTGTTTTTGTTGTTGTTGTTGTTAGTGTCAGCTAACACAGTTTCTGATCTTCTAAAAGCTTATTTTTGTTTTGCAATATATAAGCATGCTGTTGAAGTTTAACCATGCCTCCTATGTGTATAAGTAAAACAATCTATTCTGTTCAGTAAAACCTTTCCTAAAATTTACTCTGTGTTGGGCTGTTGTAAAACACTGTTATTGAAGTTTCTAATGAGAGAGAGACAGAGATACAGAGAGCTTGAGGACAACAGTAATACATACATAAACTTCTCAACCTCTATATTTCTTCTTGGATATTGGTGACTAGTGGGTGAGAAACTCAAACCTTAAGTTTGGTAGTTAGACACTGTAAAAGAATGTGTTCACTTATTTATGAATTTAATGCTCGGAAATGGTTTTAGATCCACAAAATTTTAATAAGTATAGACTAATTAAAACTGGAGCACATAACCTCATTTAGCCAATATTAGAGCATTCAATATATGCCTAGCTTGATAATGTCATATAATCATTGACTACTGCCAGGTATTAGTCCAATATGTTAGCCCCTCTAAAACACTCTCCATCTAAAGCTTGCCTGAAGAACTGACCTTTGCAATAATGGCAGGATCCATTTCCAAACAATGAGATGCTCTTGATGATCATGGATTTTCTAGTTTGAGAGATTGTTTTAGGTCCTTCCATTGCTCAGCTGGTCAAATGAATATGGAGGTGAGGTTCCATACTGGAGATTCTGAGGCAGCTGGTATGACCTTGTCATCAAGGTCTAATTCATAAATTCAAATATGTCCTGTAGAAGTAGACATCATGTTCTTATCAGTCAACTTATTATTTTTAGCATTTAGCATAATATGTGAAAAAAATAAAAACAAAGAAGATGGAAAAATATATCATTTTAATCCATTTCATTTGTTTAATGTAAATTTCCTTAAGCAAGGAAAAGTTTTAAATATTCCCTTGTCTAATTTAATGCTTGGAACAATTTCATAAGTTAAGTTTTATTATTCTTAATAAGAGATTACCACAATAGGTTTACAGAGATTGGGCAATTTTCTACTATTATATTGAAAGTAACAGATAAAGATTTTGAGCCCAGATCTGCTTGACTTCAAAGGCCAGGCTATTAAACTAATTTACTACAGGACTTCTTTAAGTGTAAACTCTGTTAAGTTGTTTAGCCAATGGCAATAAACTTCCCCTTTTCTCTTTTTTTACTGTCCCTTCCTTTTTTTCATTCAACTTTATGTATTTTTTTTAAAATACAGATATAGTTGACATATATAACATTATGTTAGTTTCAGGTTTATGGCGTAATGATTCAATATGTGTACACATTGTGAAATGATCACCATAAAAAGTCTAGTTAACATTCATCACCACACATAGTTACAATTCTGATTGAGATTTACTTTCTATTTGGTCTTATAAAAGCTTGGTATCTCAAGTTCAAGAAACTGAAGAGACTGGGGTCTGTTCTATACGTCCATCATCTACTGAAAACTTCCCAGAACCACACACACATGATTTCTGAAATCCTGTAAAGGTGACTTCATGTGGTGCCCCAAATCTATTTCCCTCAGGCTCCACCACTACATTAAACTTAAACTATAGGCTAAGAGGAAGACGGGAATAAAATTTGGGTTTTCTATTTTGTTTTTGTTTTTGTTTTTTGCTAGCTAATTTTGATTCACAAAGAAAATGGAAAAGCCTTGATCTACAAGTTTCTGATTTTTTAAATGTGTTTTATGTTAGCTTTCTGAAAAATAAGAAAACAAAAATGCCAAGCCAATTTGCAACATCCATCTCCTTTTTCTTTCCACGGTGATTCACAGTTTACGAATTGTCACATTTCATTCAAAAACCACCTCTTTCTTTGCATTTATACTAAACAGTGCAAATTCTATGTCTCTGATCTCTTCTTCTTCTCCTTGATATTATCTTTAATGTCTCCTAGTGAACCAAAACAGCAGTTTCTCTTCACTTTTAAAAAGTCTCATAATATGTACTCTTTATTCACCACACAAATTTTTGAATGTTTGCATACTGTTAGGGACAAAAAAGTAATATTCCCTCTACTCTTCTGAGTTCTAAGCTAAAACCCCTGTAATAAAACACATTAATAAGAGAAAAACAAACAGAACTTTATTAACATATATGCCTCTTGTATACATGAGAGAAAGATATACAGGGAAAAATGAGTAAGTCCTCAAGGTGGGTTAGAATTTAGGATTAAATCCCATCTTAAAGGGCACCTGGGTGGCTCAGTCAGTTAAGCGGCTGCCTTCGGCTCTGGTCATGATCTCAGGGTCCTAGGATCAAGCCCTGCGTCATTGGGCTCCCTGCTTAGCAGGCAGTTTGCTTCTCCCTCTCCCCCACGCCCTGCACGTGTGCACACACACACACTCTCTCTCAAGTAATCTTTATTTAAAAAAAATCCCATCTTAAAAGGGAAAGGTGAGGGGAGATGTTGGCCTCATAGGGGAGACTAAATGATTTTTAGGAAAGCTGAATGGACACTTAGCAGAAGAGATGAGTATGATAGTTTGTGACAAAGTTTCTCTGGATGTGACACTGACTTCTACTCTCCTCTCTTGTGATGAGTCCGTCCTTCCTGGTTGATTGAACCCCTGAGGAGGGGATTTACGACAACTGAGCTCTTTTTGGAAGATCTGTCTTAGGCAGATAAGGGGAGTTCGGAGGAAGCTTCCCCACATTTGCTGCTTTTCAAGAGCCTGCAGCTCAAAATAATCAATATAACAAAGTGGCATATTTTGGCATGGTATGTTCTGCCCCCTTCCATGCCAATCATGTACATCCCTCTAGCTCGCACTTTTAAAACACAGCTTTTTACCACACTAAGCCTCCGTATTCATACTCGTCCAATTTTGAAAATGCTCTGCAGAAATCTGAGGATCCTACCCTATTAAAAAAGTGTCAAGTGATTTTCGGTTTGTTTTTATTTGAGGAATAGTAAGAGGAAATAATTATTTGCCAACATCCAATCTGGCATACTAGACAAGAGGAATTGGAAAGGATACCACTTGTTTGTCTCTTCAGTTTTCTGCCTTGGCCTTTAAGTTATGATTCAAGATGCTGTCCTGCCAAGAGAGATGAAGAGTTTACTTTGTGGAGCAATCAAGCATTGGGAGAATCTGAGCATAATCGTAAGGTCCTGAGTGCTTCTGAGGTCATAGGAAGTGGCAGATATGCCCGGGCGACAAAGCTGAGCTAGGAGCAGAAATCCCAGCAAAATAAGGAAACCACAGGTGAGAAGTGAATTCTTCCACGTATCTGATGTGAGAATAAACACCTTATTTTTCAGTATTACTTCCTCAGATCAGAGGAAAACCTCACGGTTTGTTGCAGGGATACAAGGTCTGCCTCGTTTGTTCGTCTGGCTCTCTCTGCTAAGTGCAATGAAGCACGAAATGATATTACATCCCCTGATCTTCAATACTAATTCCTGACTCGTTAATGGCTCTTTTCCACTGTCTTTTGTTTAAAACTGGGTAAAAGCAGTGCGCTAGGGCAAAGTCTAACTGGAGAAGGGCACAGAGTTTACAGGTTGGATAGGCGCCCTCTCTGCGGGTTTGGCTGCCTCTCCTCCCTACCCTTGCTCCTCTACCACGCACTTGGCAGGTGGTTAGGGGCTCCTCATCTTGCCTTCTGCCCCATAGCAGGCTGTCTATTCGGCTCTTCCTTCTGCTCAGACATCGCAGCAGAGACAATGGCCTAACAGATGCTGATATTCAGCTCAGATCCGCCTCTGTTGATTTCATGCTGATTAGCCTGAGCTCCTCACAGCCAGCTGGTTGCTGTTTGCCTTGACTGAGCACTAGAAACGCACACAACCGCAATGGCCCCTTGTGTACATATATACACCCAGGTGCTCGCTGCCGTCACCAGTCCTCCTACAGCATGAAGCATATTTCTTGATTACTTACGTTTTGTTTTGTTTTCTTGGTTTTTCATTTTGTTTTGTAGTTTGGGGACAGGAAGACAGGGAATAGTAAGAACCCAGATCGTTATACAGATATAGTAAAAAAGCGTCCCATTGCCTTCCAGTCACTCTGTGGTGACTGGAGAAAGAAGCTAAAATTTAATTTAATTTTGTGTGCTGTGTCCTCTTATTGGTGTCCTCATTGCTATGAGATGCCAGTGCAGATTTTTAAAGACCCATAAGCAAGCTGCCTTTAAGGCACAGCGAATGAAATGTTTCCTGGGCAGCCAGGTGTCACACTGGCTAGTGCTTCAATATCCACAGCTTACTCCTTTATTGGTCCCAGGAGTGAAACATTTTAAACTGGCCAGTAACTACTGGGGATTGTTATGACCTGCTCTACTTCAAAACTAGAGGCTGCCTGAATGCTTTAGGCATCGTCCTACCTCATGCTGAAGGAAAATGGGAAGTCCTTTTCAGAGTTGCAATTTAGTGTTCTGGTCTAACTGATGTTCTTGCTTTGATCTATAAAATACTTGAACTAATTTTTTTTTTTTAATTTGAGTTTTTAAATGGCCTACCTGGAAATGTATCTCATCCTCTCCCTGCTGCTGTCTGCCCTTAGCAATTTTTTCCCATGTACCCTACCCCTAGGCTGCTTACTCATCCTTTTACTCCTTTATAGCGAACAAACAATAGTATTTTCAAGGTAAGCATGTGTAATTATTCTCCTCACACTCATATTCCCATGAAATCATATTAAAAAGGAAATTGGAGTAGCTGTAATATGACCTGTTTATTAGATCTGCTCCCAGATTGCTCTTAGATATACCCTTGGCAGATGGAATATTTGCTTTCAGTTCTGGTTTAGGAAATATGTGAGATAGATATTATGGAAGTATTAAAAATACCTTGTTCTACATTTTAATGAATGATTTTGATAAAGATATAGTTGTGCTTATCAGATTTGGTGTGTCTCATAAGGAAAAGCAAATATATTTCATATCAGAATCTAAATTTGAGAACAGGTCGACAGACTAGAATGGACTCAAAATAATAATTAATAATCTGATAAATATAAATGTGAAATTTCTCACTTGGATTCAGAAAAATCGATTGGTTAATCAGTATTGGAGTGATCTGGATTAAGAGAATTTTAGATTAAAAACAGGAAATTTATGGTAAGAATGTACAATTTCCCATTCCTTTGATAAGGCAGACACTTCTAATAGCACTCTTACCCTTGGAGCCAGGTTAAAATTTTAGATCTTCCCTATCAAGATGACTAGCAATCAATTAGAGTTGGCACTGGAGTTAAAATATTGACCTATGGGTCTTGGATTCTGGGCCAGGTCCTGATTCCACTGATACTAGGAAAATAAGCTTGGGGACCTTAGTAAAATTGTTTCCCCTCTCCAGTATTCAGTTATGATTTCCTCACATGTAAAAAAAGGCTTTGGACTATTTGATTTTTAAAATTCTTTTCTAACTCTGATATTTCTATTTTTCTATCATTTTATGAGTAAATCAAAAAACAAAAATCTGATGCTCTAGATATAAAATAATGCAATCTGAAACTGTATTGGATTGAAAGAAACAAGATTTCTAATGTGAAATAATGATAAATGTGTATGTAACTGGATTTTCATGTAATTCCCTAAATGTTATGTCGGAAGAATGACATTACTGACTTGGAATTCTAAGAGGAAGGAAGTTAGATGGCAGAGACTTTGGAAAAATGATGTGTGAAGAAACTGGGTGTGTTTCACCCCAAAAAAGAACAAAAGAACAAAAGGAAGGAAGGCAGGGAGGAAGGAAGGGACATGAACAATGCTTTCTAATTATGAATAACTATTAAGTAAAAGAACTACTAAATTTCTTCTTTTGGAAAGGAGGGCCCAAGAAGGGAAAGATGGGACCAAGTTTCAGGCAGACAGGTTTGATTCAATATATGGAATACTTTTCTATATTAAGAAATTATCTTACGGGGCGGCGCCTGGGTGTCTCAGTCGGTTAAACATCTGCCTTCTGCTCAGGTCATGATCCCAAGGTCCTAGGATAGGGCCCCTCATCAGGATCCTTGCTCAGTGGGGTGTCTGCTTCTCCCTCTGCCCTCCTCCCTCAGCTTGTGCTCCTGCCCCCCCCAAATAAGTAAATAAAATCTTTAAAATAAATAAATTTTTAAAAATAATCCAACAAAGGATAAGGCAATCACAAGGTACACTCCTAATAATGGCTGAAGATTTTAGAGACCTCCTCTATGAGTCAGGCACTGTTTTAAGTGCTTTACTCATTTAATGCCCTTATTGACTCAGTGAGGTAGGTATTATTATGACTACTGCTTTTAAACTGAGGTAACAGTGGACCACAAAAAATGACTGATTTGTCCACTACTGCAGAAGTAGATTTAGTGTGTTGTCCAAGGTGAGAAAGGCAGGACTTACCACAGCCTTAGTCCAGAGCCTAAGTTTTTAACCACTATTCATACTGTCCACACTAGAAGCAAATATTAGCTTGATCCTCATTGTCCAGAGATATTGAAGAAGAAAATGGGAAATTGAAATGTATTTTGTCTATGGTGCCTTTCCACTCTACGATTAACACGGAATTGGGATTGCCCATACTTTACCCTTTGAGATCATGCAAATACTGAGATTTGAAATAGTATTTAAAATTATAATTTTTATTTTTATAATATTATTGTCTATATTCCCTTTGCTGCATTTTTCATAATTTTATATAATATGATGTTTTACTTTACTTTCCTGATTTGTACTTTAGTTGTATTGGTACAGTTTCTGAAAATAACTCAAAAAACATAAATAGTGGCAATGTTAATATTATATGGATGAAATTATCTAATTTTTATACATATTTTCTCCCGACTTTTGGTAATCTTAACTAGCAAATTCAATCTTTGGAAGGTATGAAACACAGATAAAAAGAAAAAGTAAAAGACATCTTGGAATTAAAAAAAAAGTCATTGACTTCTTGAAGAAGTCTAACATATAATACCCTTCTCCATTAAAAAAATGCATCTCTACTGCTTCATGGCACTTATGCTGGTCAAAATAAATGTTACTAAAACTCATGCTTACTTTTTCATTTCTTATACTCAGTAGCTGAAGCAGCTATGGAGAACCCATAAAGTTCATGGAAAATCAAACATGGATACATGGCCCTTCATTAGTTCCCCTGAACTTTCTAGGACATTGGTGATAAAGCAGTTCAAGTTTTGGAAAAGCTGTCCAGGAGCTCTGTCCAAGTAAACAAAATTCTATCTACTGATTCCCCCCTCTGTATCTTTTGAGATTATCGGCACTTTATTTTCTTTTGTTATTTTTTCTTTCCTATACAATTAAATTAATAACTCAATGATATTAAGTAAGGTCATTATAGCTACAATTCAATATTAATCCGGTGAATGATAGAGACTTAGATTCTGTAATCAGATTGAGTCTGTCACTCCTGGTGCTCTAATTCTTCTTCCCAACCCTTTTATCCCTCCTGGATCATCAATAAGCCTCAGTGACCTCTGTGGATGAAGCCAGGGCCCGGAGCAACATTCATCAAGCTGCTTCATCTGTTGCTACTAAGAGACAAAAGAGTAGGTTTTTGGCATCTTTCCAATAGAAGTTGGGCCCATGTTATGCTATGTTATGTATTTATTTTTTAATATTGCCCTTGTTTTGTGTTGTCTTTTATTCTTTGTTCTCTGATTTTCTATCTTCTAATGGGCATGCTCTCTCTTGATTTTTGCATCTATCTATCTAATGTAATTCTTTATTTTACACATCCACGTAAGTGTCTTTACTCACAAATTAAAATGTATTATTTATTATTTTTATTACACCTACCAGCATTTCCTCTCTTAACAATTGCTCAATAAAAGGTGAAGGATATGTGGTTTCTCCTCAGTCAAAATAATATTAAGTTTTGTTGATATATGAGTTTTGATGATAAAATTGGCCTGAAAGATTGCTGAGAGAAATGAGTAGTGGAAACAATATAAAAGAATGCTGTCTGAGTGGAAGCGGTATCATCACTTCTGTTGTTTATAAAGAAAGAAAGAAGTCTACTACTAGAGGTAAAAAAACTAAAATGATTGAGTTTTCTCCAAAAGATTTATACTTTATTTATTAAAGTTAGTTAAATACTAAGATTATTGAAGTCAAGAATAATGGTCTTTGCAGTTGAGTATCCCCAGCCCATACCTTGAATAGTTGTTGGCCCCTAGTAAATACCCATTAAATCAATAAAATGGATGAATGAATAATTAGATGAGCTTATAAAAGGTATAAAATGTATAAAAAGTCATCGAATGACTATTATTATGCTCAGTTGGTATGCTGTTTGAAATGTTCCATCTGAATTTTTATTGTATTGTAAATTATTGTATCTAGAACCCATCAGGAAAAACACGATTTTAATTGGCTTTCCTGATGCCATATTATAAATATATTTTACTATATTTTAAATTAAAATATTTCTATTTACCATATTTGTTAGACAAGTATATTTACACATCAAAAAAACAGAAATCAGGGGCACCTGGGTGGCTCAGTTAGTTGAGTGCCCAACTCTTGGGTTCTGCTCTGGTCATGGTCCCAGGGTTGTGCAATCGAGCCCCACCTGGGACTCTGCGCTCAGCGAGGAGTCTGCTTGAAATTCTTTCCCACTCCCTCTCCTTCCCTTTCTGCTCCTCCTCCCCCCTACCCCCACATTGTGCTCTTTTTCTCTCCTTCTCTCTAAAATAAATAAAATCTTAAAATATATATATATAACCCAGAAATCATTCTTAAATGTCCTCTAATTTGGGGATATAGTCTGATTTATTGCTCATCATTTTTTTTTTTTTGAGGGTCTGTTCATCACTCTTATTCTTAAGTGTTTCCTAAGTGTCATGGAATACACCAGACTAGATGGTCTTTGCCTTGATTTGAGTATTAAATATTTGATAATTCTATAGTGTAAGTTTTTCCAGTGGAACAGATAAAAGCAACAACGTTCATGAAAGGGTTGAGAACCTCAGTTACAGAATCATGGGAATTCAGATCTTCACTAGATCTTAGTGTCTATCATGTCCAAGCTTTTCGATTGTTAGGTAAGACAAGTGAGTTTCCTGTGGATTTAGTACAATGCTGGAAAGCTACAGGGTGAGATGACGGTAGAATTTTATTTTCCTAGAATTGGGATCATTATTGCTATTTGTAATTAGCTTTGTTCTTCCCACAGAAATTCCACTGATTGTTTCAAGTTCATTTCAAAAGACAGTTTTAGGTTTTGTTTTTTTTGCTTTGGTTTTTGGTTTGTGTGTTTATTTGTTATTACATCAGCCAGGAAGACCTTGCATTGCTCCAAAGTAGTTAGAAAGTTTGAGTTTAGTAACTCCTCATTTGGGCTATAGATAGTAGCACTGTCAAGACTGTGGCATAGCAAATCTACACAGGTTTTGCATCTCTATTCCTTTAAGCTACCTTTTACTAGCATCCAATTTCCTGCTAATATCAAGGTTGCCCCTAATCCATGTTTGTATGAAAGTGCTAATTACTCTCTACATATCAAGCCTGTTTTGTACTGAATTTTCAGCAGCTAATTGAGAGACATTAGAATAAAAACTAATCTGTGGCCCTGGACTGGCAGACATCTTAATTGTCCATTAACTATTTTCTTTCACCCTTTTGACTCAATCAGGCAACCAAAAACAGGCACTGATAACCTGCTCTAAGTTCATTCTGGAGGTTTCAGAGCCCCAGGCAAAAGTGAAAATGATTAGGTGCTTGCAAAGAAAAGAGAATCCATGGGGACTATTTGATGTGTTGTTAATATTTCCCTAGTGTGTGAAAGAAAAATGCTTAAGTATATTAAATCTCTTTACTCCCAGTATTTTTTTAAAATTTGCTTGGGTTGTAACAGTTACTTAAAAATCATTCTGCTTTTTTTTTATGCCTTAACATATTTGTATCTTTGGGGTCTTGGGTTTTTTTGCTTTCTTTTTTAAGCCAATTTTAATCTCCTTTCCTGAAAAAATTACTTCCTTCAATTTTATTATTATTTCAATTATTTTATCTTTTTTTTTTCTATTTTCAGTTCTTTGATGAGCCAGGTTTGACATGCTTTTCCTTTTCTTAGGTATTTATTTTAATTTTAGAATTGGTACCCAACATTTCTTGATATCATATCCTTCAGGATCCAAGATCTAGAACTTCAACCTCTGGATTTAATTTGGAATCTGTTGTGGGAGACCACAGGTGTTGCCAATCTTTTGTATGGTCCAAAATAAGTAATATTCTTGTCTGAAAAACAATGACATATTTACTTTAGGTTTTTAGGAGTACTCTTCCATTTACATTCCTTAAGAGAATTGGGAGAGAATATAAAGATGAAACTAAAACATTTCTGTGGAATTTGTATTTGAGGATAAAGAATTGAGTCCTAGCAATTAGAAAGTACTACTTCTCCCTCTTTCTGTCTCTCTCTGTCTCTCTCTTCAAGAGATGTCCCAGATTGGTTTTCCTTTTGCACCCACTTCATTTCATCTCCCTTTGGCGCTCCCTCAGTTCTATCCTAGTTTTCTGAAGCTTGTCTCCACTCAGCTCTAGGTTATCTGCAATGGAGTCACCTTCACAGTGTTTGAGGAGAGCTAAGATATAAAATGCATATTGTTTTCAAAAATATATTCTGGGCTGCTGGAAATTTTATGACAGACTAAATAGTACAAATTCAATCAGAAAAGTTGGAGCTGTTAGGAAATTTAAAAAAAAAGTATAGTGAACAAATATGGGAGAATTTAGAACAAAAAGATACCTTATGAATACTGTCAGAGAGCTCATTAGCAAGTAAGTCAGAAATCAATTCAGTTTAAGCCCAGAGTTCCACTAAATGTAGGTTAGTCAGATGTCACATCAAGTCTGTGGCTTTTCAAGAACTTGCAAATAGTGTATTTATCATATAGCAACTTTACGTAAACATGTCAGAAACAAAAAAATGAAAACCTTACAGCACCGGTGAAGTCAGTACAATTTCACTAATTAATACTTCACAATAAATCTGGACGTTATCACGATGAATCCTAAATCAGATGAAGACAATGAAGAAATAAATCTAACATGATTTTTTTGGCAGCGGGGTTTGAGGTGTGCGTGGGATGTGCCAGGTGCACTGAAACAGGTTTCACCACACTCCTTCCTCTCATTAGCCAAACCATCAAAACCACTGCAAGAACATTTCACACTGTTTATTGTTTCTTTTTATTTGCTTGTTATTACTCCCTGCCTCTCTGCATCTGTCCAATATAATATAATGTGAGGGAAATCCTGGAACCAAGGTTGAAAGCGAAAGAAACATAATGGATTTGTGGTCTAGGTGTTGATTTTGTCGCTGTCTTGTTCTGTGAACTTTAATGAGTTAGTTACCGCATCTTCTGTTTTCCTCTCTATTCATAAAAGTTTGGAAAAACAAACAAAATGTCAGTCATAGCTATTGTATGCATACATAATACATATGAACTCACTAAAAAATATTTGATATTTGCTTAATTTTTCTTCTCATCTCATTACTATAGTTATATTATTCCTTTATATTTTGCTTACATTCTCCAAACATCAGAATATTACTTGCCTTTGTCTGATTTTATCCAATTTGGGAAGCTATATGTTTTATAGCTTTACCATTACTTTCCTTCTCAATCCTTTTAGCCTACCATTTTGCTGCATTATCTCAGTACCTTTATTAATTTAAATACGTATTCCTATTAGAATGCATTTCATTACGAGGAATCTTCATGTAGCATAGACCTGCATAAAAGAACTCATTACTGGAATCTGCAATGCTCAAGATGTTAATGAAGCATGCCTATTTGGCATGTTTTTAACAGTGCTGGCAAAATATCACTCAGTGCTTACATTACCATGGCCAAAAAAGTTTAAAGCCACTAGGAATCTCATCTAAATGTACACAAATAAATTTAAGCAATAGAGAAAACAAGAAGTAGATGAAAACTGCATCAAACATTAAAAATAGATACTGTTTAAAAAACAGAGTACATTTTCAAAGTTAGGAAACATCAAGATACTGTTAGGTAAGTGAATCTATAACAAGAGTAGATAATTAATTTAAAAAAAATCCAGGTAGAAAATAAACATCTGGTAACATGAGTAAGTTCTCTAGTAATTAAAGACTTGCAAATTAAAACAATGAAAAGGTACATTTAAAAGCTATTAAATTAAAGAACATAATACCCAATGCTAATGAGGTTGGGGTAAAACTGGTACATTTATACATTAACTGGTAGCACTGTAAATTGGTACAAAGCTTTTGAAAAGCAATATCACTATTCTAGAGACCTTGAAAATTGTTCCTACACATTGATTTCTTAAATTCATCCTTTAATGAATTAAAAAAAACCCACAAAAGCAAAACAAAACTTTTTATCCCTAAGATGTTTTACTCTGCACTTTAAAAAATTACCCAGACAGTGGAAAATGATTTAATGATATGCAGTTTTACAATTTAATATTAAATAAGGAAAAAAAAAGAAGCAGAGTCAAAAATCATATGAACATTAGGTTTTGTATACTGTCAAAGACTAAAGGGTAGCACAAATTACAAAAACACCATTGGCCGATTGTGCTGGTATTATTATTTAGTTGGTTTTATTTTCAAAATTTCTCTTTTATTATATTATTTTAATAATAGTTTGTGTAAAGAGACAAAATTTTTTGTAATATGAAATCTTATTAAAATTGCAACTCTCCTGGGAGATATAATAAGCTTAGCAGGGATTTGTTGACAACAAACTAGAATCAGGCTAGCTTGCTTTTAGGATGCAGAATAGAGAATTGTTTAGGAAAAGAATAAGTATTAGAAAGATAAAAAAGCTGTTGAAAGGAAACTGTTAGTGAACCAAATTCAGACCTGTTATACTTTGAAACTTGACCCAGGACTAAGTAAAGCCAAAGTACTAATGATCTTCATTGTAGTTTTAAAATGAGTGAGAGGCGCCTGGGTGGCACAGCGTTAAGCATCTGCCTTCAGCTCAGGGCGTGATTCCAGCGTTGTGGGATTGAGCCCCACATCAGGCTTTTCTGCTATGAGCCTGCTTCTTCCTCTCCCACTCCCCCTGCTTGTGTTCCCTCTCTCACTGGCTGTCTCTATCTCTGTCAAATAAATAAATAAAATCTTAAAAAAATAAAAAATAAATAAAATAAATAAAATGAGTGAAAGTCACCTTGCTCGTAATTGTTGAGTTAGCTATATTTCACCTATTAGACACTGATGTTTTCTTATATGTCATATTTTATCTATATGTATGTGTACCTTTTTTCTACAAGTTACTTTTGGGTTATTTCAATATCAAAGAACGAATGTATGAATTTTAAATATATAAGTGCTATATATAAACATTTTAAGCATGCTGCTTTGTATTCTAAATATTTCTTTATGATTTTATATGCATTTCTTTTGTTTCTTCACTTACTGAATATCCTGTGATAAATCTATTTTAGCTGCCATTTGAATTTCTAGTCTTCCTTTCCAATGTGAATTAGATTTTCTTTCCACTTATCCCTCCATATCATTTTAAATCATGAATAAGTTAACCAAGGTGACAGCTTGGATGAGCTCCAGATATTTTGGGAAGTGCACGTTCATATTTTTTGTCAATATTCTTAATACAAGAAAATGTTTTTTGGTGTTCTTAAATTCTTAAATTATGACTGGGCTGTATAAGAATTAAAAAAAAATCTCAAGTAAGTTATTGTCCAAAATGAATATATGAGAATCTGCTCATGGAAAGTAAAAGTCTTTCTTCCATAATTAAGACCTCTGTAGTCACCAGGGCAATTTTTACCAACATACCTGTGAAATAGTCTCCATGAATACACAGCCTTTCTCAGATGGTTTCTTAGCACAAAATATTTTTAGGTATTGAATTTATTTTCCATGCATGTGTTTGAAAACATTCTCCATAACAACAAATATTTCTTCTAAGATCATAAATGAAAGCACAAGTGTCTTATTTTCAAACACATGTTTTTACAATAAATATAATTCATAAAATCTCACTGAAGCCAGAACAGGTTATTCCACTTGGGACAGGGGAGCTAAACACTATTAGGGATATTTAAACATGGCATCCTGGGCTAGTATAAATAATGTTTAAACATTTAAATGTATTGTTTTCATGTTAATTTAAATGGCTAAGTTAGGAAATAACAAAGAAGGAAAGAAATATGCTCTAGGATTCCACAATCTGCACAACAGTTCATCTAATTCTTACGAAATTTCAAATAAGGAAAGTGAACGTACCATTTACCCAACAGAAACTAAAACAGGGACACAATTTAATCTCATTTTAAAGGGGAAAAATGGAACTCTCTACAATGGCCAGGACACAGAATCTTTCAGAAAAATAGATAAGCCCATACCTTTGTTCCGAAAAGATGTGCACAATAGCTCTTTGTTAAAATCTCTCTCTGTTTCTCTCTATCTCTGTCTTTCTCACTCCACACACATCCACAACCACTCCCACACACAAATATTACTTTTGAAATCTGCTTGTTAATATTAAGAAATCAGATTCCATGTATTTTCTATCTTTGTCTTTATGTTCTTGAATTTCTACATACAGTAGATGTAAAGATCAGTTTCTGGTATCTTCAGGGTCAAAAAGAATTTGCACTGGACATTTGTTAAAAACACCAAGTGAGGGGCGACTGGGTAGCTCAGTGGGTACCTGGGTGGCTCAGTCATTAAGCATCTGACTTCGGCTCAGGTCATGATCCCGGTGTCCTGGGATCGAGCCCTACATCAGGCTCCCTGCTCTGCTGGGAGCCTGCTTCTTCCTCTCCCACTCCCCCTGCTGTGTTCCCTCTCTTGCTGGCTATCTCTCTCTCTCTGTGTCAAATAAATAAATAAAATCTTTAAAACAAAAACAAAAACAGAAAACACCAGGTGAGATTGTCTTGAGCTATTTCAATAGGAGAGAGACTTCAGTATAGAACTGAGCTCAATTTCTGATACAACAAAGATAGCTGGGAATTTATGGTCAATGTACTGAGTAAGAAAGGAAGTAGAAAATTATCACAGGAACTTGGTTAGTTATCAAGATGGGGAAAATGAAGAACTTGATTAGATATCAAGTGTGGGGTTTCCATACAAAATGGGGTCAATAGCACAAAGATAGGCCCTAATGAAGTTTGTTCAAGAAGGGAGCCCTTGTCATCAGTGAGTCATCACTATATTCTTTGTGTTCGGGGTTGAAATCTTTATATTAGATACTCATTGACTGTATAGGCAGAAAAGTCCTAAAAGATCAACTCCTTCCCTACAGATGAGAGAACCGGGGCCCAAAAAGGCTATAAGCAACCTGCACAAAGTCATGTGCTAGCAGGTGGCGGAGACCCACTAGATATAGGTCTCCAGAGCCTAAGCCAAGGGAGCTGTATTCTTAAACATTCTTTCTTACCTATTATGGTAGAAATTTCCCCATTTTCCTATTTTAACAACTGACAGACTTTTTCTTTAGCCAAAATCCTTCCCTGATGAAGTTATGCAGATGCCATCTAAAATCAATAAACAAAAATTGTCAACGTTCATTTCCTAACTACCCCACAATTAAATTGCCACTACATAATTCTAAGCACAAGCATAGGTGTTAAGTGAATTAAAGGAATGAATGAGTAGATGAACTTCTCTCAAAGTATTCCAAGATATAAAAAATATATAGTATTCTTTAATGAGTTATTTTCCAGTTCATACATATCCCTTCATAATTCTGGAATAGGTTCACTTTTAACCTGATTAAAGTTTCTATATTGTGAAATTTAATGAACATTATTATTTAAAATAAAACTCATTCCCAAAGATTCCCTTTACCAAAGATATTGTTTTAACCAGGTGAAATACATTGACCCCACATATTTCTGGATTTTTCTTCTCTTAAATCATTACGCATGTTTTTCTTACTTGAAATTTTCCATTTTTCAGAACACTGCTGTCTCATTTCATTTATTTGTCTTACAGTCATCCAGCTTTGACCTGCTTTTGATTTAGCTCTTTCATTTTTCTTGCCACCACAGGACTGATAAGAAAAGGAAAGGCTTCATGCACATACAAACACACATTTATTTAATTTTGGTCACTCAGTCATCATTCTGTGTCTAAGACCATGGCATCTGAACTCCAGCTTAAAGTTTGGCCTACTTCTATGCCTCAGCTAATCATGACTAAAATGGAGATGTTAATAGATTCTATCTCATAGAATTTGGTAGAGGATAAAGTAAGTTATTTCACGAGAGGTGCTTGTTTGTTTGTTTGTTTTGTTCTTGTTTTTAATAAGGTTCTGGGCTCTCCTTTTCCCGATCTTGCCCTTTCTTCCATAATCCTCTTTTTTCCCTTCTATTTCTTAGGGTTACCATTTCCTGTTCCTCTACTTGACTGGAATTGTTCTCTCAGGACTAATGATTGGCAATTAACAAATTCTTTCAGTTCTTATGTTTCTTAATGTTAATAGCACAGTATTTTAATCTTTTTTTCTTCCTTTGTTCTTTCATTTTTCCCTCAAAAACCATTTGTTGAAAACTTGCCAGGTACCAGTTTCTATAACCAAGAGAGTACAAATACCTATAACAAAAGATCCTTGCCCCTCAGAAATTCCCTATCTGGTGGGTGATATATATGGTTAATTTCACTGTACTACAAGGGGTAATTGATCATTCCATTGAAAAAAATACAAGTAAGATTATTTGATTTCTGTGATGCCATAAACTAAGCCTTTCTTTGAAGGATTTTTATTTTGAAGCTGAAGTGGATGATTGCACTTTTCTTTTGGTAGCAGTTGCAATATGATGAAGGGACCTTGTCTTAGAGTGTGTTGATCAGCTCTACACAATGATCGTTGGTTATTTGGTGCTCTGAGGTGAAGAACACCTTTGGGAATCCACATACATGGATATATTCAAAGCTATAAGCATGGTTTAGAATTTAATTATCCTGGGTGTGTTAATATGTGGCTACATAGGAAACATATATTTACATTTTAACCCAAGGTAGAGGCAAATTTATTGGAAAGAGCACTGGCTAGAGATTAAGGAGATCGCATTTCTAATCCTGGCCCTGGAGATCATTAGCTAAACTAGAGGAAATCCCTTAATTAGTCTGTGCTTCAATATACTCATCAAAATAAATTGGCTCAGTCCTTGAACATTTTCTCTTCTTTGTTTACATTTGTGTTCTAGATGATTTCATGCAGTCATATGGATTTAAATACCATAATTGCACTGACAACTTTCAAATGTGTAATTCCAACACAGAACATTTTTTTCTCCTCAAATCCAGTTCTGTGTATTTAATCTGCTCCTAATTGTTGCCTCCAGCTGAGCATCTATTAGAATTTCGAGCTTTTAGTATCCAGAGTAAACTCCTGATTACCCAGAAGTCTTCCCCATCTTGGCAAATGGCAACTCCAGACTGTCTGAAGCAATGTATCTACTCCAAACCTGACTCATTCTTTATTTTAACTCAGAAAACCATTTATCTACCTCCTGTGGACTTCTTATCACAGCAAATGGCAAGTCATCTTTTCGGTTGTATAGACCAAAAACCTTGGAATTATCCTTGACAATTCTCTTATACCTCATATCTGATCTGAGAGCACATACTCTTGGATCTATTTTTTAAATAAATACAGGGGACACCTGGGTGGCTCAGTTGGTTAAGTGTCTGACTCTTGATTTCAGGTCATGATCTCAGGGCTGTGAGATCAAGCCCCATGTTAGGCTCTACACTGAGTGTGGAGCCTGCTTAAGATTCTTTCTCTCCCTCTCCCCCTCCCCACACCTCCTCTCTACCTCTAACAAACAAACAAACAAATTAATTAATTAAATACAGAAACTGACCACTTGTTACTGCTTGCTAAAACTAAAGACCAAGTTGCCATCATCTTCCATCAGAGCTCTTACAATAAAATTCTATCAAGTTTCCCTAATTCAACTTTTGCACTCCTCACTAGTTGCTATTTACACAAAACAGCTTCAGTGACACTTTAAAAATGTAGGTATGATCATGTCATTGTGTCACATTCAGAATTCAGTTGTGATCAGAATAAAACTCTTAATCTAAACCTTGACTACCTCTTCAACTTAGTTTCAACCATTTTTGCCCTCATTCACTTACACTGGCTTCCTTGCTACCCCTCATCCATACCAAATATCTTCCCTGTCCACTTGAGGGCATTTGTCTCCCCCCACCACCCCTGGAGCATCTTTCTCCTCAGTTTATTACTTGACTCTTTCCAATCTTCCCTTAGGCCTATTCTCAACTACCACTACCACTGAGAATACTTCCTTAATACTGTCTGGGACTATAGCTCCTATTTTACTCCCCCCCCCCCTTTTTGGACAGTACTTCCATATATACAAGTATACTTGATGCACTTAGTGTTATATACATATTCATGTACATGCATATATATAATGCACACAAAAACTTTATTCTTACACTATTTATATCCACACTGACATGTAAGCATTATGGGAACATTATCTGTTTTATTTCCTACCAGGGCGGGAACATAGTAGCACTTAGCATTAGTAAATATTTTTCTAAACTCATTACCCAAGGAAATCAGACAAGCTATCCTAGAAAGAAGGTAGTCTTATATATGATAGTTGTGTTGACAAGATACAAATATGGGAGGGATATTTTAAGAGGAAGGACAAGCAGAGAAGCATATTACCTCTATTTAGTTTCATATTTAATTTTGAATAAGAATGAACAATGAAATATTGTAGCAATAGATATATAGGCCAAAAAGCATATATTATTATTGATTTCTTTTAACTTCTATGGAGGCAATAGTCACAAGAAGAATGCCCTGGGTTTAAGTATAATATCACTTCAAGGACCTTCTTAATTTTTATTTTACTTCAAATGATAACCAAGCCAATCTTTTTCCAGGAAAACAATAGATCATCCCTTTTAGTCATTAAAGGAAGAGTAGCTAGCAAAGTTTTAAAAAGGTGTGTATACATGTGGTAAGACAGTCATACTTAACCACTTCAACATGTCGAATGTCTCCATTATAAAGACAAGAATCACTAATGAACAATGTGGTGTCTTACACTTGTAGAGCACTCTGTAGTTTTCAAAATGTGTTCACATTATTCCAACAGTCTATTACTGAGCATAATAGGTGCCATCACCCTCACTAGGGTGGTTAAGGGGCAGCACGTGTGTGTGTGTGTGTGTGTGTGTGTGTGTGTGTGTTTTAGGGGAAAGTAGTGGATAAATGACTTCATTAGTGATAGATAAGAAAGATGTGAAGGGAGTTTTGATATGCTGTTAGAAAACAGATGGACCAAAGGCAATAGGCTGACCTCATCCTAGAGAAGGTGAAAAGGGTGCTTAACCAGAACTGCTTCTGAAGATATTTGCTTAACAGGCTTATTTGGCTGAGATTAGAAATGGGTAGGGAATTCATATTTTTGTCTATCATGGTTGACATTTTATAATGTTTAAGAATTCTGAAGGAACATTTATCACCTGAATAAATTAGAACATACGCATTGTTTTGTGAGATGTCTAATCAGAAACTCCAAGGCAGTTGGACACTCATGTGAATGCTTTGAGGAAAGTCCAGAGTATGACGTGGCCTACTCTGGTGCATAGGGAAAACTGATGTCTAATGATATTTAAACACTGATTATAAAATGGTTGAGGATATGAGGTAAGTCCATTTTATTCAGTTACTGATAATAAATATTATATTAGATGAATTTTGTTAAGCATTTACTATGTGCCAGACCCTATGCTAATAATATTACAAACATTTTCTTATGTAACTCCAACAATAGTGTCTGCTAGGTAGACACAATTAGTTCCCCACTAAAAGGACACTTGGATTTAGATTAAGCAATTTACTAAAGGTCACAGATGATGTTTTGTTACCAAACTGTAATTCAAACAAATATCAGTATAAATAGAAAATCCAGACTCTTACCTATGACATTATTGAGCATGTTGATGGCCTATCTGGTAGGTAATATAATGTCACCTCCTCCCTAGGATATCCATATCCTAATCTCTAGATTATTTTCTTACAGATCTGAAGGCTAGAAGTCCAAGATCAGTATCAGCAGGTGTAATTTCTCCAGAGGCTTCCCCTCAGTTTGTAGACAAGCCACCTTCTCCCTGTGTCCCTATATGGTCTTCCACCTGGGTGTTCATAGTCTATGTATCCAAATTTCTTCTTGTAAGGTTATCAGTCAAGAGACTAGGCCCATCCTAATGGGCTCATTCTAACTTAATCACCACTTTAAAGGCCCTATCTCCAAATATAGTCATATTCTGAGGTATTGGTGGTTAGGACTTCAACATACGAATTTTGGGGGAATGTATTCCACATACGAATTCCCATTCCCATGAATAGCCCATTACAAACTTCTAGTCAAGCACAGTGGAGTAGGTGGCTGTAAACTTCTCCTCCAGGTAAGGGAGAGGGATTTCCACAAAACTGCTTAGTATGTTAAAAACGCATTCTCTGAAGCTGGAAGATGAACACAGAGGGCTTATAGATGACTCAAGGCTCAGAAAACCATGTGACTTATGCATTTAAGATATAAAATTTTTTTTCTGGGAAAAGGATGTATCCTTATTTTCTATGAATGAGCAAAGGACCACATGGGAGAGAGAAACAGTATGAGGTTATTGGCGTTCTATTCAAGAAAGGACCTAAGAGGTAGAGGGCCCTAGTAGCAGAAGACTGGAGGCAAACTCTGACATTACTAGGGGCTTTGGAAGAATTTGAAAATAGGTCTCTAGAAATAGACACCACACTCATCAGCTCAAATCAAAGGAACTGAAGCAGAGAAGTGAGCGACAGGAATATGCAAACAAGATATAAAACAAAATAAAAACCTTAAAATACCTATAAAAAAAGGATTAGTTTAAAATCTAAGCCCAAATAATGCAAAACTACCAGAAAATAGATCTTTCTGTTTCATTTTGACTTCTTATTCACACAGTTTACAGCTGTTGGAAACTGGAGAAGTAGAATTGAAAAAGAGAGAACTATCCTAAGCTCTAAACCCATTCCCAGGATAAGTTTCTAGTCTGAAAAAGGTTGACGTTTGGGGAGGGAAGAATATTTAATGTTAATTCAAGTTTTGAATATTGATTACTATCTTGAACTCTCATTCTACATTTTACATGTGTTACTTAAAATGACAACAGGACAAATGTTCTACTGGTAAAGAACAGCTCCCCTACCCCCTCTCACCCCCCAATAAAGGCCTTTATTTGTGTCATTTGCCCTTTTCTGTGGTGTAGTTCTCCCACCATGACTAATTTCTATCCCTCAACATGAAGTCACTGAAAACAGAGTTGGAAAGAGATGTACAATTGTGCCCCTCAAGTCTATAAGTTGGTCCCAGCACACCACCCATAGGACTATCAAAACGAAGAGCAGAAGTGGATTTACTGAAATACACATCAGGCTTCAGGTCCTTGATGCCACAAGCCTGGAATCAGCTCTAGCAATGTGGTAGCATGGTCATTGGTTTTATAAATTTTGTAAATTATATTTTAATCATCATATGTATGGCTATTTTATTCCACTCTGACTTCTCATCATCATACTTGCCTTCCAATCATGGATTTGATATAGTCATGGATACTTTTAGATCCAGCTGCAGAGAAGTTGAGTTGGATACTGTCACTTGGATTCTGTGGAATATATTTATGCTCTTAATCACTTCTATGAATAGTTTATGTATTGCTGGCTATCCAGGTATAGCAATGGTTCCCAGCAATCTCTCTGCTGCCCAGTTCACAGACTCATTTAATACCATTACATAAAAGAGTAGAGCCACACATCACATTGTGACTTGAGTGTTTCCATGCTATTACTGGCACCAGAAGCATGTGAGTAGTGGAAGAAGAAGCAAGGTTTGTAATATACAGATTCAGAAATTTGATAAAACTTCAACATCTGATGGCTCATACAAAAAGAAAACCTGAGAAATTTCCCCAAATTCAAAGTGATCTTTAAAATTTAACAGAATGGGTGAAGCTGAAGAAATTTTGTAAATGATAATGTGGGTCTTTTTGTTAAACTGTGATAAAAACCGAAGTATTTTTCTACAAAAAAAAATGTCATTACAAAATTGTTGGAATGTGAAAGTAATCAAAGGACACATTGCTAAACAAATATATGAAAATGGGTATTACATGAGTGTTTCAGGCAGGTAATTGATATGAATACAGCAGAGTTTTTGTGAGATAAAGATGTTTTTAAAGATTTTATTTAAATCCCAGTTAGTTAACATATAGCGTAATATTAATTCCAGGTATACAATATAGTGATTCAAAACTTCCATACATCACCGAGTCTCATCATAACAATGCACTTTTTAATCCCCATCACCTATTTACACCATCCCCCCCCACCTCCCTTTTGGTAACCATCAGCTACCATAGTTCTCTCCTTACTTCAGAGTCTGTTTCTTGGTTTGCCTCTGTCTCTCTCTTTTCCCCTTTTCTCATTTGTTTTGTTTCTTAAATTCCACATATGAGTGAAATCATATAGTATTTGTCTTTTTGACTGACTTATTTCACTTAGCATTATTTTCTCTAGCTTCACCCATGTCATTGCAAATGGCAAGATTTCATTCTTTTTTATAGCTGAGTAACTCCATTTTATATATCTAACACATCTTCTCTGTCCATTCATCAATTGATGGACACTTGAGCTATTTCATTAATTTAGCTATTGTAGGCAATGCTGCTATAAACATAAGGATATGTGCACAACTTTGAATTCATATTTTTGTATTCTTTAGGTAAATACCTAACAGTGCAATTACTGGATCATAGAGTAGTTCTACTTTTAATTTTTGAGGAACCTCCCTATTGTTTTTCACAGTAGCTAGGAACAAACCTAACTAAAGAAATAAAAGATCTGTATTCTGAAAACTATAGGTCACTTATGAAAGAAATTGAAGAGGACACAAAGAAATGGAAAAGCATTCCATGTCATGGATTGGAAGAACAAACATTGTTAAAATATCTACACATTTAATGCAATCTACACATTTAATGCAATCTACACATTTAATGCAATCTACACATTTAATGCAATCCCTATCAAAATACCACCAGCATTTTTCACAGAGCCAGAACAAAGAATCCTAAAATTTGCATGGAACAACAAAAGACCCTGAGCAGCCAAAGCAATCCTGAAAAAGAAAAACAAAACTGGAGGCATAATGATGCCAGATTTCAAGTTATATTACAAAGCTGTAATGCTCAAGACAGTATGGTACTGGAACAAAAACAGACACATAGATCAATGGAACAGAATAAAGAATCCAGAATTGGACCCACAACTCTATGGTCAACTAATCTTTGACAAAGCAGGAAAGACTATCCAATAGAAAAAAGACAGTCTCTTCAACAAATGATGTTGGAAAAACTGGACAGCAATGTACAGAAAAATGAAACTCAACCATTTTCTTACACCATACACAAAAACAAATCAAAATGGATTAAAGACCTAAATATGGGACAGGAAACCATCAAAATCCTGGAGGAGAACACAAGCAGCAACCTCCTTGACATTGGCCATAGCAACTTCTTACTAGACACATCTCTGAAGGCAAGAGAAACAAAAGCAAAAATGAACTTTGGGTTTTTATCAAGATAAAAATCCTCTGTATAGTGAAGGAAACAATCAGCAAAAGTAAAAGGCAAACTACAGAAAGGAAGAATATATTTGCTAATGACAATATGTGATAAAGGGTTAGTGTCCAAAATCTATAAAGAACTTATCAAACTCAACACACAAAAAACAAATAATCCGGTAAAGAAATGGGCAGAAGACATGAATATAAACTTTTCCAAAGACATCCAGATGGCTAACAGATACAGAAAAAGATGCTCAATGTCACTCATCATCATGGAAATACAAATCAAAACCACAATGAGATACTGCCTCACGCCTGTCACAATGGCTAAAATTAACAACAAAGGAAATAACAGGTGTTGGTAAGGATGCTGAGAACGGGGAACCTCTTACACTGTTGTTGAGAATTCAAACTGGTGCAGCACCTCTGGAGAACGGTATGGAGGTTCGTCAAAAAGTTACAAATAGAACTACCCTATGATCCAGCAATTGCACTACTAGGTATTTACCCAAAGGATACAAAAATACTGATTCAAAGGGACACATGCACCCTGATGTTTATAGGAGCATTATCAACAATAGCCAAACTGGAGGAGCCCAAATGTCCAACAACTGATGAATAGATGAAGAAGAGGTGGTATATAAATACAATAAAATAACACTCAGCCATCAAAAAGAATGAAATCTCACCATTTGCAATGACACGATTGGAGCTAGATTGTATTATGCTAAGTGAAATAAGTCAGTCAGAGAAAGACAAATATCATGTGCTCTCACTCATAGTGGGATTTAGAAAAGAAAACAGATGAATGTATGGGAAGAGGGAAAAGAGCAAAAGAAGAGAGGGAAACAAACCATAAGACACTCTTAAACATAGAGAACAAACAGGGTTAATGGAGGGAGGTGAATGGGGGATGGGCTAGATGGGTGACGGGTATTAAGGAGGGCACTTGTTTTGATGAACACTGGGTGTTGTATGTAGGTGATGAGCCACTAAATTCTACTCCCAAAATCAATATTGCACTGTAAGTTAACTAAAATTTAAATTAAAAAAAAAAAGAGAGAGATTGAGGGTTGAGTGTGGAATTCTATCAATAAGAAGAAAATCAGGCAGCAGAATATTTTTGAGGTCTTGACCAAAACAAACTTTGTTTTGGCCATGTATGTTTACATAATAAATTCATTGATCTGATCAAAATGAGGAAAAAAAGCCAGTCATTAGATGACTTAAAAGATTTTATGTTTTTCCAAGACAAATTTGCTAATATACTATTATCAATGATGCTAGAGATTGCTCTTTGAAGAGGAAATAATGCATTTTATAATAATGATACATCAAATGACCTAAATTGTGTTAGAAAATACTCTCATTTTGCATTACCTAAACTAAATTTTAAGTATTTAAGAGAAACATTTTAAAATCTTAAAATTTCCCTTTATGAACATTTGTGCTCCTGCAATTTGCTTACAAGCCACACTTACTTATAAACACATTAGGGGAGCAGTTAGGAGCTAAGCATAACTAGGTTGGATTCCTGGTCTGCTATGTATTACCAGATTACTTGGTCTTTTCATGCTTCTTTTTTTAAATTTTTTTTTAAAGAATTTATCTATCTACTTATCTATTTATATACTTAGAGAGTGAGTTGGTGGAGGGGAAGAGGGAGAGGGACAGAGAGCATCTCAAGAAGATGCTACACTGAGCACAGAGCATGATGTGGGGCTCAATCTTCTGATCCTGTGATCTTGACCTTAGCCAAATGAAGAATCGGATGTTTTAAGTGACTGAGCCACTAAGCACTGCTCAAGCTTCCTTTTTAACATCTAGAAATTAGGACAATGGTAACTACCATTTTCTGTCATTGTCAGGATTAAACAATGTTTAAAATATGTAAAATTTTAGGAGTAACCATCATGTAGTAAGTGCTAATTACATAATATCCATCATTACTCTTCATATTTTATTATTCTTGTCTCAATTATTTTAAAATAAAATTTTATATGCATTGGTGGGGAAAATGTTTGCATGATTTAATATTACATGAAAGAATATGTGTTTCAAATTATCCATTAAAAATTGAATAGTTTTATGTAACTAACTTTAAAAATCTCTGAAGAAATTACTTCATATTTCTCTTTAAAAACACTACTATGTTTGGATTTAAGTTCCCAAATTCTCCCTAACAGGCTTCCTCAAGTTTTTAGCTGATAGATAGTTGTCCTAAATTACTACTGTAAGAAAGTTTGTGTCTATGGCAGACAGTTCAGGTCAAACTCAAATCTTTCTTTGGAAAAGGTAAAGGTGACATACTAGTGAACTTAGATCATGTAAAATGTACATGATGAACAAAGAAAAAAATGCAAGGTTATCTTTATATCTGACACAAAGGTTAGTGGTAGGTCAAGAAGCTCCTTTTTTCCCCCCATATCATTCTTATCCTGTGGCATGTTGTTAAGTTAATGGGTTTTTAAGATGTGAACTGGGTTTTCTGGACTGAAGGGAAGAGGAGACAGAGGAAGAGCGGAGAAACATATTAAAAATTCAGCATTTTAAATGGACAAATGGAACTTCATTTACTGTAAGAGAGAGCTAAGATTCTGTAAAGTGATTTCAAAGTATCAGATTCTCTGTATGATTTAGACATTATATATAAATGAGCCTTCTTTATATGTAATGCACTATTAAAAAATACAAAGTCATTTTAAATATAACTGTAAAGATTCATGTTTAAATTATCTTATTTTGAAAAAAAATAAGTTATTTTGGTTTTGGTAAATACATGAAATGTTTAAGCGTCGAATTTATAACCATTTTTATAATTGAAAAAAATAAGTTATTTTGGTTTTGGTAAATACATGAAATGTTTAAGCATCGAATTTATAACCATTTTTATAATTTGACTTTTTAAAATGAATATATGTTATCTATATGAAATTTGATTTTCACATAGAAAAAGTGATCAATAAAAAAGAAAAAGTGATCAAGAACAAGACTTTACTTCCTATACCCTGCTTTTTAGTTATGATTTAACACAGCTTTACATTTTGGTGAGTTACAATGATTTTATGTTGTTTTCTGGATAGTTGCCTTTCCTTGTCCAGTAGAATTTGGTCATTTGATATATGAGAAAATGGATATGAAGACTGTATCTACAAGGTCACTTCACGTATTAGAGAAGGTAAAACTCCAGGCAGTGTGTGTGGTTTATTAGGCTACTCTTTTACCCAGACTACCAACACACTGAATGTCCATGGTTTATTTTCTGCACAGTTCATAAGTTACTAAGTATTTTTACAACGACTTGGATCCGGATCTGCATCCCATGCTCTGAAAGAGATGATTACAGAATGTTGATCTGTCAGTGAATAATTACTATTGAAAAGCTTTTGAGATTTGAAAGGAGTTAGAAAACATGTCTTTGAAATTAAGCCAAATATTTTCAGACCCTTAACAAATGTAGACTCTCAATTCTAGACTATTAGTAAGATAAAGTTAAATGCTGTCTTATGAAAAAGGGGAGGTCAAATTATAGATGCTCTGAGTTTGGAAGAGGAATCATATTTCAGAGGCATTTGGGAATTTGTTTTAAAGAGAATCCTTTATTATATATACCTAAAGAATGAGAAATTTGTTTAAATGGAAAACATCAACTACCAGCACAGCTCTTTATTGAAAAATCATAATAAGATTAATATGTTCTTCTGTTTCTCGTTGAATTACAATTAAAAACCAAAGCTGAACACTGAAAGGCACTAAGTTTTCCAATATCCTAAATTGAGAGAGGCCTTAGCAGTTGGAACCAAGCACTTCTCCATTTCCTTTTGGCCTTAAGAGTCACCAGAATTGGCCTAACGACCCTCAGCATCACTCCAAACACAAATCAGTGTGAAAGGATACCTGGAGAGTTAGGCCTACAGCATTTGAAGCATGCAGAATTCAAGGTGACAGAATGAGGAAGACCTCAAGAGACATATTTATTTAGCCAGCAAACTTGCTGGCCTGCTCCTATGTTAGTTAAACAGAGGAAAATAGAAAAGAGGTAGTGGAATCAAGAGCAAAGGAACCTATACTCTTCCTCACATTTGCCCTTTAAACTTGGACAGATGAAGATCTGAGTCAAATAAGTGGATGAAAGACTGTTGGGGTCTGTCTTCTCACTATCCCACCCAAGGATACCGACAGATTGATGGTACCCAGCAATAAGAAGTGGTGGAGTGGAGTTCTTCTATATCAGGAAACTGCAGTAAGAAGTCCCCTATTCACACTCTCCAAAGAATCCACACATATTGAGCTAGGATTTGGTTGGCTGCCACACATAGTCATTTCCCTTTAGGATGAATGTCCTGAAGTACACTGTCAGTTCCAAAAATGACTTTCATTTTGTGGTCTAAATTGGCATAATGTCAGTAGTAAGCAGAGAAGCAGAAATATTAACAGAGAGATATTTGATGGCTTGCTAACCGTCACACCAAAAGATTTATCATCACACTGAGAGACCCAGTATAGTTGATTAGAGCTGAAGGAGCTACAAAACAGTATCTTTCTGAGAAGCACTTTAAGAAAGCCCAAATCAAAAGGGGATACAAAGGCAAGGACACTGGAGGAATGTGAAGACTTTGGTACCTATAGCTAGAGCAAATATTAAACATAGCCCAACTCCTAACTGAATTAACATAAATCCTTATATGAAAGGTCTACTTAGCTCAATTTCTATTATTAAAAATAAGATGTCTAATTTTCAACAAAAGATTATAAAGTATTGATGCATCTGACTCCAGGCCAGTATTCTGGGTGTGATTGGGCCCAGCCGTAGGCAATTACAAGTTTCCCTGGCAGGTTCTCTAACACCTCCTTTTCGCAAGACCTTAGCTGAGGCACTTTCCCCCACTCTAAATCGGTACTTTTCTGCTGGAATCAGAACCTTTCTCTTCCCCTACCAGGCTCCTTGGTAGTGAGATGATTCCCCCTACCTGAGCTACATATCACATTCCATGGGGAAAATGGAACACTGGGGAGATAGAATCTATTTTTGCCTTTTGATTATACTATTGCAGGAAGTGAATAACACTTTACAAGCTGGAAAGCATTGAAGTCATAAAAAATATGTTCTCAAACCATAATGGAATTGAGCTAGAAATCAACAACAGAAACATAGCTGAAAAATCTCCAAAGATTTGGAAATTAAACAACACATTTCTAGATAACACATGAGTTAAGAGAGATGTCTCAGAAATTAATAAATGTTTTGGATTAAATGAAAATTAAAAGACAATCTATCAAAATTTGTAGGATGTAGCAAAAGAGGCTTGGAGGAAAATGTATAGCATTAAGTGTATATATTATGGGGGAAAAGATCTAAAAGTCAGTAGCTTCAGCTTCTGCATCAGGAAGCAAGAGAAAGAAGAATAGTTTAAGTCTATCTAAAGGAAAGAGAAAAAAAATAAAAGAGCAAAAATCAATGAAAATAAAAGACTAAAAATCAATGCAATTCAAAACAGGAAAACAAATAGAAAAAAAAAAAACAAGCAAAACCGAAGGCTAGTTTTTTGAAAAGATAATTAAATTTACAAACTGTACCCATATAAACCAAGAAGAAGCAAAAGAGAAGATACAAATTAATAAAATTATAAATGAATGAGAGGTCATCACTACTGATCTCATGGACATAAAAAGGGTTATAAAGTGATATTATAAATAACTCTATATCTACTAATTTGATGACTTAGATGAAATGGATCAATTCCTTGAAACACACAAATTACTGAAACTCATACAAGGAGAAATAAATAACTTGAATAATCCTATATCTCTTCAATGAATTGAGTCAATTATCAACAATTGTCCAAACAAGCAAACCACTAGGCTCAGATTATTATAGACTAGTGAAGTCTATCAAACACTCAAGGGGAATATGATACTAATTTTCCAAAATATCTTCCAGAACATAGAAGCATAAGTAACACTTTGAACTCATTCTGTGAGGTTAAAAATTACTCTTATAACTAAACCAAATGAAGACGTTATAAGAAAAAATCACTACAGAACAATATCTCTGGTAAGCATGCATTAGCAATTCAAATACTACAATGTATAAAAAGACCAAATGGGACTTACTCCAGATACACAAAGCTAATTCAACATCAGAAAATCGGTCAATGTAGTCCACCATATTGACAGGCTAAGGACGAAAAATCATATGATCATATTAATTGATGCAGAAGAATTTAGCAAAATTGACCACTCATTCATAATAAAACTTTTAACAGACTAGGACTAGAGAACTTCCTTAAATAGAACTTCCTCAAATTTATAGAGAACATCTACCCAAAAAATCTACAATTAATATTGTTCTCAATTAATGGAGAGAAATTGGACACATTTTCTCTAAGATCAGGGATAAGGCAAGGGTGCCCTCTTTCACTATTCCAGTTCAACATTTGTACTAGAAGTCCTAGCTATTGCAGTAATGCATGGAAGCCAACTGAATTTTTTTTTTAAGATTTTATTTATTTATTTGACACAGAGACAGCCAGTGAGAGAGACAGCCAGTGAGAGAGAGACAAACAGGGGGAGTGGGAGAGGAAGAAGCAGTCTCCCAGCAGAGGAGCCTGATGTGGGGCTCGATCCCAGAATGCCAGGATCACGTCCTGAGCCAAAGGCAGACGCTCAACGACTGAGCCACCCAGGCGCCCCCAAATGAAAGAATTTCTAGTGGCCAAAGATGGAACAATTTTATCAACAAGATAATGTGGTATTTTATAAAATAAATATTTTAAGTCCAAACTTACATAAATAAATCATTGAATACATGAATAAATGCAAAATAGATAAAACTTCTGTGTAGATGAATTTTTTAAAAAAATATGTAGATACTCCACTTTTTAAAAGTTTGAACTTCATTCTCACTGAAGTGTGGGTAGCACAAGTGACTTTCTTCCAAAAAGTCTATAAAAGGACATACTAAAAAAGGACGTTGTAAAGAGCAACTTTTCAGTGGATAAACCTGAGCCACATTACTATGGCCAGGTGGCTAATTTTAACATAAACCTTAACAAGTAATGTTAAAAATATGTACTCCTGGGGCACCTGGGTGGCACAGCGGTTAGGCGTCTGCCTTCGGCTCAGGGCGTGATCCCGGGGTTGTGGAATCGAGCCCCACCTCAGGCTCCTCCGCTAGGAGCCTGCTTCTTCCTCTCCCACTCCCCCTGCTTGTGTTCCCTCTCTTGCTGGCTGTCTCTATCTCTGTCGAATAAATAAATAAAATCTTTAAAAAAAATAAAATAAAAAATAAAAGTAAAAGTATGTACTCCTGANTCCTGAAATGATATGGTGAGAATGGCACTTCACCTCTTTTTTCTTCCCCCTAAAACATACAACCCCATTTTAAACATAAAAAAATCAGATAAATCTCAATTGAGGGACTTACTACAAAATAACCAGACAGTCCTTTTCAAAACTGTAACGATCACCAAAAGTAAGACTCTCACAGCCAAAAGAAACTTAATTAGACATGAGTAGTAAATGTGATGTGGTATCTGTAATGAAATCCTGGAGAGAAAAAGAACATTAGGCAAAAACTAAGTATATATGAATAAATAATAGCCTTTAGTTAATCATAATGTATCAATATTAGTTACTTAACTGTGACAAAAGTATCATAATTATGTAAGATATTAATAACAGTGGAAACTGTGTGACAGATTTTGTACTATGCTCACAATTTTTCTGTAAATCTCCAGCTATTTTAAAATAAAAAGTTTATTTTGGGGAAGGTAAAACACAAAAAAGGTAAAGAACAAAATCAATAAGAAGATGAAAAAGAAAAAAAAAATGTGCATGTCACGGCCCTGTAGTAGCATGACCCAGCAACTGATCACATTATTTCAGTTTGTATTTTATCTTCTGAATTTTGTCATTCAGCCTTACTGCAAGTTTAGGCTATGGGTCTACTTGAAAATTAGGGGTTCCACTGCTAAAAAAGAAAAGAAAAGAAATACAAGAGAATAAGGAAAATGGATTTTGGAGAAATCCTAAATCTATTCCACAATCCTATGAGCTTATTTTTCAGTAGAAAAAATTCACGTAGACCAGAATCTTGAGAGATAAGGGAATACTTCACAAAACTCATGAAAAACATTCTAAGTAAGAGATATGATATTTAATTATCTAGGTGAAAAATGAGGTAATCACTATGACATTTGAGAACAATAAATGAAGGTGGTAAAACAAGATGGTTTAGAACCTAAATGGGGGTAAAAGAGAATAGATGAGCATCATGAGGTAGTCATGTATTTCAGTGTGGCAAGGGTTGGGAGGAAACATTGAAATCAGTGGATCATAGAACCACAATCTTTAGTGGCAAGGTCAAGCAAAGGCACCTGGAAAATTTGGAATTGATTGTAGAGACTGCAAGCACTGCTTTAAAACTAAGTGAAGTAACATGAATTGGGTAAATGTACAATTGCTTTCGGTTGTATTTAAATTGAATCTCATAATTTCCCTTTGATTGTAATGAATCCTTTCCAACACACACACACACACACACACACGCACACACACGTTAAATTAAACTAGGGGAGTCGTGATGAGAAAATGGATTTTAATTCTAACCCATGATAAAGGTGGGTGACAGTTAAAGACCATATTTATTAGCTAGCACTTTGGTTAGCCAAAATAGACTGACAACTGGGTTATGGAATGGCTTAAGAAGCCAAATAAGGTAAGTGTGATGCAAATCAGGAGAGTAGACTGGTACCAGGCGCTGGTAAAGACCAAAAATTAAGGCAAAGAAAGTGGAGATAATCAAGTTTTTCTCAGGGGAAATGACAAGTTGTAGGGGTTTAGAGTACCAGGCAAGAGGCTGAAGAAACTCAATTCCTTCCACTTTCACTCGACCAGAACGGCTCTACTTCATTTCTTAATATTGGGATTACCTGTAAGATTAATTTTGAGGAAATATGGCTCCATTGCTTTTTAAAAAGTTAAAAAAATAATAGCAGAGGGAGATGCAGGCATATGCAGCCCTCCAGTTTCTAAGGAGATGTATTATAGTATTTTTGTTCTATTCAGTTAAGTATTTATTGGTACTTTTTTTTTTCCCAGAACATACTGGGGTTACAATAATGACAGAAGTCCTGAAATGAGTTGAAAGCTCCTTTCTTGACCATTCAGTACTAATTCATTTGGTCTCTGTAATGTCTTCTTACTTTGTCTGTTTGCTTGATTTCCACTGATCTTGTGGAATCAAGGATTCTTTTTCAATATTCCAATTCTTCAAAGCCAGAAGGTAGATTTTCTAGCCTGACTGTAAGCCTGTATTTCCTGGGACACTGTTTGAATTAAAGAGGGTGGGGAAGGTGAAGGAAGAGCTTGTTACTCTTTCTTATCTTCATCATTAGCCTAGAAATTGCAAATTCAAAGGATAATGTAATTTGCGAATGGGCTTAGCAAAAGGTGATAGTGAGTAGTAGTGGCAAAAGACATCCAAATTTGATTTTTTTTTGTTTCAAGTTTTTATTTAAATTTCATTTAGTTAACATATAGTGTAATATCAGTTTCAGGAGTAGAATTTAGTGATTCATCACTTACATGTAACACCCAGTGCTTATCACAACAAATGTCCTCCTTAATACCTATCACCCATTTAACCCATCTCCCTGCCCAGCTCTCTTCCAGCAACCCTCAGTTTGTTCTCTATAGTTAAAGAGTCTGTTTTACAGTTTGCCTCTCTCTTTTTTACCTCTATGTTCATCTGTTACATCTCTTAAATTCCACATATGAGTGAAATCTTATGGTATTTGTCTTTCTCTGACTGATTTATTTCACTCAGCATAAAACACTCTAGCTCCATCCACATCATTGCAAATGGCAAGATGTCATTCTTTTTAATGATTGGGTAGTATTCCATTGTAAACATATACCACCTCTTCTTTATCCATTTATCAGTTGATGGACATTGGGCTCTTTCCATAACTTGGCTAGTGTTGATAATGCTGCTATAAATATAAGGGTGCATGCATCCCTTTGAATCAGTATTTTTGATTCCTTTGGGTAAAAACTCAGTAGTGTAATTTGTAGATCATGGAGTAGTTCTATTTTTAACTTTTTGAGGAACCTACATACTGTTTTCCAGAGTGGCTGCACCAGTTTGTATTCCCACCTACAGTGTAAAAATGTTCTCCTTTCTCCACATCCTGACCAACATCTGTTGCTTCTAGTGTTGGTAATAACTCCTTGTGGTTTTGATTTGTATTTCCCTGATGGTGAGTGACATTGGGCATCTTTTCATGTGTCTGTTGGCGATCTGGATGTCTTTTTTGGAAAAGTGTCTATTCTTGTCCATTCATGTCCATTTCTTAACTGGATTATTTGTTTTTTGGGTGTTGAGTTTGATAAGTTCTTTATAGATTTTGGATACTAACCCTTTATCAGATATGTCATTTACAAATATCTTCTCCCATTATGAAGGTTGCCTTTTCATTTTGTTGATTGTTTCCTTTGCTGTGCAAAAGCTTTTTATCTTGGTGAAGAACTAGTTCATTTTTGCTTTTGTTTCCCTTGCTTCTGGAGATCTGTCCAGTAAAAAGTTGCTATGGCCAGTGTTAAAGAGGTTGCTGCTTGTGTTCTCCTCTAGGATTTTGATGGTTTAGCATCTCACATTTAGGTCTCTCATCCATTTTGAATTTATTTTTTTTTATGGAGTAAGAATGTGGTCCAATTTTATTCTTTTGCATGTTGCTGTCCAGTTTTCCCAACACCATTTGTTGAAGAGACTGTCTTTTTCCCATTGGACATTCTTTCCTTCTTTGTTGAAGATTAGTTGACCATATAGTGGGGGTCCACTTCTGAGTTTTCAATTCTGTCCATTGATCTATCTGTCTAAAAACAGTACAATACTGTTTTGATCACTACAGCTTTGTAGTATAGCTTGAAGTCTGGAATTTGATCCCTCCAACTTTGCTTTTCTTTTCCAAAATCGCTTTGGCTATTTGGGGTCTTTGTGGTTACATAAAAATTTTAGGGTTCTTTGTTCTAGCTCTGTGAAAAATGTTGGTGGCATTTTAATAGGGATTGCATTAAATGTGTAGATTGCATTAAATATGTAGATTGCTGTCTTAACTACTGAGCCACCAGGTGCTTCAGATCATTTTGTTCTTATCCTTTTTTTTATTAATGTGGGGTATCACATTGATTGATTTGCACATATTGAATCACCCCTGTAGCCCAGAATAAGTCCAACTTGATTGTGGGGAATGGTTCTTTTAATGTACTGTTGGATTCGATTTGCTTGTATTTTGTTGAGAATTTTTGCATCTATGTTCATCAGGATATTGGCCTGTAATTCTCTTTCTCAATGTAGTCATCATCCGGTTTCAGAATCAAGGTAATGCTGACTTTGTAGAATGAGTTTGGAGGTTTTCCTTCCATTTCTATTTTTTGGAACAATTTGTGAAGAATAGGTATTAACTCTTCCTTAAATGTCTGGTAGAAGGGCACCTGGATGGCTCAGTCATTGAGCATCTGCCTTCGGCTCAGTTCATGATCTCAGGGTCCTGGGATCGAGCCCCACATTAGGCTCCTTGCTCTGCTGACAGACTGCTTCTTCCTCTTCCTCTGCTCCTGCTTGTGTTTCCTCTCTGTCTCTCTCTCTGTGTCAAATAGATAAATGAAATCTTAAATAAATAAATAAATAAATGTCTGGTAGAATTCCCCTGGGAAGCCATCTGGCCCTGGACTTTTGTTTGTTGGGATATTTTTTATTATTGACTCAATTTCTTTGCTGGTTATTGGTCTGTTCAAGTTTTCTTCTTCCTCCTGTTTCAGTTTTGGTATTTGTATTTTTCTAGAGATTTATCCATATCTTCCAGATGGCCCAATTTGTTGGCATATAATTTTTCATAATATTCTTATAATTGTTTATATTTCTCTGGTATTGGTTGTTACTTCTTCTCTCTCATTTGTAGTTTTATTTATTTTGGTCCAGTCTGTCTTCTTTTTGATAAGCCTAGCTAGGGGTTTATCCATTTTATTAATTCTTTCAAAGAACCATCTCGTTTCATTGAGCTGTTCTACTATTTCATTTGTTTGTTTGTTTCTATATCATTTATTTCTGCTCTAATCTGTATTATTTCCCTTCTTCTGCTGGCTTTAGGCTTCATTTGTTGTTCTTTTTCTAGCTCCTTTGCATGTCAGATTAGGTTGTATATTTGAGATTTTTCTTGCTTCTTCAGGGAGGCCTGTATTGCTATATAATTCCCTCTTTTGATTGCTTTTGCTTCATCCCAAAGTTTTTTGAATATTGCTTTCATTTTCATTTATCCATGTATTTTTTATTTCTTCTTTAATTTTCTGGTTGATCCATTCATTCTTTAGTAGGATGTTCTTTAACCTCATGTATTTGTGGTCTTCCCAACTTTTTCTTGCAGTTGACTTCAAATTTCATGTATTGTGGTTGGAAAATATGAGCGGTAAGCTCTTGATCTTTTTGTATTTGTTGAGGGCTGATTTGTGACCCAGTATGTAATCTATTCTGGAGAATGTCCATGTGTACGCAAAAAGAATGCGTACTCTGCTGCTTTAGGATGAGATGTTCTGAATATATCTAAGTCCATCTGGTCCAATGTGTCATTCAAAGCCCTTGTTTCCTTGTTGATTTTCTATTTCGATGATCTGTCCATTGATGTAAGTGGGGTGTTACAGTCCCCAACCACTCTTGTATCATTGTCAATGAGTTTCTTTATGTTTGTTATAAATTGTTTTACAAATGTGGGTGCTCCCAAGTTGGGGGCATAATTATTTGCAGTTGTTAGATCTTGTTGGATAGACCCTTTTATTATGATACAGTGTCCTTCTTCATCTCTCGTTACAGTCTTTGTTTTAAAATCTGATTTGTCTGATATAAGTATGGTCACTCTGGCTTTTTTTGATGTCCATTAGAATGATAGATGGTCCTCCATCCCTTCACTTTCAATCTATAGTTGTTAAGTCTAAAATGAGTCTCTTGTAGACAGTACATAGATGGGTCTTTTTTTTTTTTGTTATTGTTATTTTGTTTTGTTTTGTTTTTGATGGGTCTTTTTTTTTAATCCATTTTGATAACCTATATCTTTTGATTAGAGCATTTAGCCCATTTACATTCAGAGTATTATTGATAGCTATGAATTTAGTGTCATTGTATTACTTGTTTTGTCATTGTTTCTGGAGATTTTCTCTATACCTTTCTAGTCTTCGTCATTTTTGGTCTTTCCTTCCTACTCAAAGAGCCCCTTTTAATATTTCTTGCAGGGCTGGTTTAGTGGTCCCAACGTCCTTTAGTTTTTGTTCATCTGGGAAAGTGTTTATCTCTCCTTCTATTCTGAGTGACAGCCTTGCTGGATAGAGTGTTATTGGCTGTGTATTTTTCCCATTCAGTATGTTGAATATATCCTTCCACTCTCTTCTGGCCTGTCAAGTTTCTGTGGAGAGATCTGCTGCTAACCTTATTTGTCTTTTCTTACTTAGGGACTTTTGTTGTCTTGCTGTTGTTAGGAATTTTTTTAATATATATATTTTGTGAATTTAAATATCATGTGCCTTGGTGTGGGCCTTCTTTTGTTGGTTGTGATGGGAGTTCTCTGCCCCTCCTGGATCTGGATGACTGTTTGTTTCCCAGATTAGGGAAGTTTTCAGCTATAATTTCCTCAGATAAGCCTTCCACCCCTTTTACCCCCTCTTCCTCTTCTGGGACTCTTTTGATATGAATGTTATTACACTTTATGAGTCACTAAAGTTCCCTAAGTCTACATTCTTCTACGTCACTTATTCATTCCTCTGCTTCTTCCATCCTTTGTAGTCATCATATTCAGTTGGTTTTACATCTCAGTTAGAGCATTTTATTTTTCATTTGACCAATTTTAGGTCTTATCTCTGTGAAAGGGACTCCCTGGTGTGTTCTATGCTTTTCTCAAGCCCGGCTACTATCCTTGTAATTGTTGCTTTAAATCTGGATCAGGCATATTACTTATATCTGTTTTGATTAGATCCCTGGCCACGACCTTTTCTTGTTCTTTCTTTTGGGATGAATTCCTTTGTGTTGATATTTTGTCTGGGTCTCTGTCTTCTTCTCTGTGTTAAGAAAGACTATTATGTTTCCTGCTTCTGTTTCCTGGCTTTATAAAGAATAGGTCATATACTGTCCAGGGTCTGGCACTTCAGGAAGTGTTTCTGGTGTAAGCTGTGTGCACTCTGCTGCTGTGTTTTGGCTGCTCTTTCCCTCAGGTAAGTCCTCTGCAGAGTTTCTCCTTGCTTGTAGTGGGGTGTGTTTGGACCTTGGCCAGAGTATGGTGAGTTTTAACTAGGCGTGCTCTGGTCTGCTTGATGCTATTTCCACTAGAGCTGAAGTTTGCAGAACTTTATGGTCAGTAGATGTGCATGTGAGGGGGTTTGTGCTGGTCTTCTGGGAGAGGGGTCTGCTGCTATAGTTCTCAGGGTCACTTGTCCAGAAAAGCAGCACCTGCTGAGCTCAGGGGTGTGGGGTTTGATGTAAGTGCTTTCTCCTGCCACTGTCGGCACTGTGCTTCTTACTGAAGCTTTTATGCTGAGGCGCAGGGGAGGAAAATGTCTTCAGCCAGCTTCCTGGGCCCTGTTGAAGGGAGTTCCCACTGCCTCTGTCTAGGAAGTCCTCCCAGAAGAGTGAACAGTCCCCTTTTGTGCTCCAGGCATCCCTCAGATTGTGTCCCTTTACTCTGTGTCCCAGCCATGTGCCCACCTGGAAGCACAGTGCACCTGTGTTCTATCCGAGGCAGGCTGGTGAGTTCTAAATCTCCAAACTTTAGGGACCTGGTATGGTGTGGACCCATGCTTGTCTCCTGGGGGAGGATCTCACCATGCTGGGACTGATGCAGGTTTGTCCCAGAAGGGCAGTTGCTCCAAAGTGCAAGTGTGTGGAGTTTGGACTAAAGCACAGCAAAGAGCCAGTGTCCGGGTTAGGAGCCCTCAGCAGGTGTCTATACCTATGCTGAGGGTTTGGGGAGGGAGATGGCACCCACTGACTTTTGTTCCTGGAGAGGAAATGCCACCTCTTCCAGATGCACTCCAAGCAAGGACTGTCTCTCCCAGTGTGTCCCAGGGGATCCTCAGATTGCATCATCTGCTACTGGGCTATCTGTCCTCCTTCTCCGCAGGAGTACTGCAGCACCCACCAGGCTCCAGCCCAGCCATGCCACAGACCTCTAAAACTCCAGTCTTTGAGCCCCACTGGGTGGAAAAATTTGTAAAACTCAGCCCCTCCCATTTTCCCAGTTAATGGCTTTGGAGAAGTGTTTTCTTTATGTATTCCCCCATACACTCCTCTCTATCTCCCATATACCTTCCTGTCTGACTGCAGCTCCATCCCCTCCATCGCACCTGTAATCCCTTTCTCTCCCAAATCACATTTCTGTACCTCCTACCTTCCACAACATGGCCCTCTTCTCTCCCACTAGTTGTGCAGTTTGTTCTGTCAGTTCTCAGACTGATTTCTTTGGTATTCAGAATGATTTGATATTTATCTAGCTGTGTTTGAGGGATGAGGCAAGACTGAGGTCTTCCTGCTACTCCCTAAATTTGATTTTTTTGTTATTGTCAGTGTGCCAACTAAACAAAATGTATCCAAGTATTAAATATGGCACTGAGTCCCCATTATAGAAAATACATCCTATAGAGAGTTTACCTTCCTTAGGCCAAGAACAAAAGCAGGATTTGAAGAGGGTGCTTTATTGGAACACATATACAGATTCAAGCTGCATTGTAAGGAAAGTGATGGTAAACATGTTATTAGAAGTGATGGTGGTGAGAAGGAAAGGTCAAGATACTAACTGTTTGATAGTGTCAAAATTTCACTTGCAAATACAGATTGCTGAAGGTTGAGACTAAAAGGGCCAATGAAAGGCCAAGTGGGAGAGGCAGAAGGGGTGGTCTGGCCTGGGAAGTTTCAACAGCTTGTTGCCAAAGTGGTGTCAGATCCAGACATAGAATATGAGTCCTGATATATAGCATCATAAGTCAGAGAAAGTTTATGGATCAAAATACGGCATTAGAGAAAGAAGAATAGGAAATTGTTATTATTACATCAGGGATCATTTAGGCCAAAAACTCAACAGGATTATAAATAGAAAGACAGGTAAAGAGGTCGATAGGGAAGAATTTTAAGTGATAGAGTAAAATGTCACTGTGATTTGTGTTTTGTGGTCCTTCATCTCATAGGTCAGAGGACCAAGAAGAACTACCTATAGTTCAAAATCATGAAACAAAATTATTACTTGGAGACCATGCTAAGACCCAATCAGCTGAAGGCAGTAATATACTAATAATACATCCTCTGGCACTCATTTGGCTATGTTAAATTCACATTATGACCACTGGCTTACAGCTATCTATTGTCTTGACAGAACCGAGTGGCAGCAAACCATGCAGAAATATTTTAGGAATATTCAATATAAAGGTAGTTTGTGAGAATATAATTGGAGTGGAGGCATTGGCCAGGAGTTTAAGAGACACCTCTTTCAGGACTGTCATTTCACAAAAAAAAAAAAAAAAAAAAAAGTTTTCTTTGATCTTGGGATAGGTATAAAATTACATCTGCTTGCATAAGTTTCCATTCCAAATGGGAATGCTACTTTTCCCTACTTCCATAAATGTGTTATGTAGAGCAGAATGACATCTATTAAAAAAATCTTTGGACAGGGGCGCCTGGGTGGCACAGCGGTTAAGCGTCTGCCTTCGGCTCAGGGCGTGATCCCGGCGTTGTGGGATCAAGCCCCACATCAGGCTCCTCTGCTGGGAGCCTGCTTCTTCCTCTCCCACTCCCCCTGCTTGTGTTCCCTCTCTCACTGGCTGTCTCTATCTCTGTCAAATAAATAAATAAAATCTTTAAAAAAAAAATCTTTGGACAAATAACCACTTTGCAAATCTATGTTTTAAGAGCTATAATATAATTGCTATTATTAGAAACTGTATAGAATTCAGTGGGATTATAAGGAGTGAACTTTTATTGATAATAGAAGTGTATACACTAATATTTTTAGTCATTTTGATTTTAGTTTAAACTTTTTCTAAAAATGATTGAGGGAATTGATTCTGATTTACTTCTCCTGCCCTGAAAATACAGCTGGAACATTATTAATAGATATCATCAAATATTACCATTATGAAAAGTCAACACATTAAAATATACAATATCCTTTCAGCTTCTATCCTATATGTACTACTTGATAAAGATTGGGTATTTCACAACTCCTCTATTTCATAATTTGCTAATTTCATAATTTGCACTTTCTGACCAGAAAGATTGAACTTGTCTGAAGTAAGTCTATTTAATGGTATTTTTCAGTATGAGTCTAGATCCATTCATACTCTTGGGATGAGTGCCACATAGCTGCAGGCCTGTCAGTGGGAGTGTGGCTGTTTAATTACCAACTTGGCTGTACTCTCTGACTAGATGTAGTGACAGCAATTCTTTAAGTCCTGTGTCTTTCAATTTTCTTTTTTTCTTATATTTTTCTTTATATGTATTTAGAGTGTGTGTATATGTATGTGTTCACATATATACATATGTATATAAGTACATGTGTGTGTCCATATGTAGGAGGAGCCTAAGGGTTTATTTGATGTAGTACTGACCAATAAAATGTAATATGATATTATCTATTATAGGTGATGTTAATTATTGATAATCTGGATTTAAAAAGCTATGAGAGGAAAAAATGAAACAAGATGACATCAGAGAGGGAGACAAACCATAAGAGACTCTTAATCATAGGAAACAAACTGAGGGTTGCTGGAGGGGAGAGGAGTGGAAGGATGGGGTAACTGGGTGATGGATATTGGGGAGGGTATGTGTTGTAATGAGCATTTGGTATTATATGAGACTGATAAATCCCAGACCTGTACCCCTGAAACAAATAATACATTAAATAAATAAATAAATAAATAAATAAATAAATAAAGTTATGCATTTTTTAAAAAATAAGTAACCAAATGAAGAATTAAGATTAACTGGACTGGAGAAAATTAATTCTGTCACGTATAAAAGTTGTTTGTTATATCTTTAAAAAGATATTTGAATTTACATGTTATGATGCCTTAGATAATTCGTCCATGTTTTCTCTTCTCCCCCAGCATTATCAAGGTATAGTTCACAAATCAAATTATAAGACACTTAAAGTGCACAACATTATGATGTACATATGATGTATATATGCATTGTGAAAGTATTCTCATCATCAAAATAATTAACACATCCATCACTTCACATATTCAGTATTTTTTTGATGAAACAATTTAAGTTCTTCTCTCTTAGCAAATTTCAATTATAGAATACAGTGTTATCAACTATAGTCACCATATTATACACAACGGCCTTTGACCTTATTCATCTTACAACTGAAAGTTTGTACCCTTTTACCAACCTCTTCCAGTCTCATAGCTCCTGCCTCCTAGCCCCACTGCCTAGCTCCTGGCAACCATTTTTAGCCTTTCTTTTTCTATGAGCTTGACATTTCTTTTTCTTTTTAGATTCTACATGTAAGTGACACCGTGCAGTATTTGCCTTTCTCTGTCTGGCTTATTTCACTTAGCATAATGCCCTCGTGTTCATCCATGTTGTGGATTTTCTTCTTTTAAAAGGAATTTCTTCTATTTAAAGGCTGAATAATATTCCATTGTGTGTATATGTATGCATATATACATACATAAGGGAGCTTTCTTAAAACACAAAACAAAACAATAAATTTACTTCAGTTCTACAGGTAAGTCCTTAATAAACTTTAAAGTAGGTAATAGTTCTTTAAAAAGAAAAGAAATACAGATTTTTTATGAATGCAATCTATGCATGTGTAATCATACTTGACATTTCTGGACTCTGCCTTACAACTTGTAGTTTTACCTCTTTAAGTTCTTTTTTTGGGTAATAAAGAAATGTTCTGTAATCATCTCTATATAATATATTTTTATGGAAAATATAAAAAAATTCAAATGATGGAAAGTTTACATCATAAGATAGAAATGCAAAATAATGTCATATTGTATCTCCATTCTGAAATAAAGTCAGATGTCTGGGAGGAGTAATGCAGAGAAAATATATAACATGAAAAAATAGTACATGAAAAAATATGAAAAAATCTTAGTACACTATGACTTTTGCCTTTATTAGTCATTTGGTTACTTCCAATTGTTCTCCTGTAGCAATGAACCATAACTTAGTTTGAATTAGTATAGAATGAAGAATATGTATTTGAATCTATATAGTATCTTCCACCTTTTTTTAAGCAATTTTTCACTGTATTGAATACACTTTTATTTTAAGCACTTGAGTAAGATGACACATGTTATAAAAGTATAATGGGAATAGAAAGATATTATTACAGGGAGCTTAAAGGTAGATTATCCTGTCAGCAGATGGCCACCAACAATTCTTTCAACCCCCTTCATCAAGATATGAAGGTATTTTCCCTCTGTTGAATTGTTGCTGGCCCTGTGACTTGTTTTGACTAAGAGAATAAGGAAGAAGTGATGCTGTGTGAGTTCTAGAGCTTGGCAGCTTCATTTCACTCCCCTGGGATCTAGCCAAAAGTACAAAAACTATGGCAGGATTACTGAGTGATAAGAGAGAAACAGTCCCAGCCAGCCCCCAGTCATTACAGATACCACAGTGGAGGTGCCATGATTGTGACTAAAACCATCTTGAATGTGCTGTCTCAGCCATGCTTCTAGCCAAAGACAGCCAAATAAGCACACTTTTGTATCCTCAGCCAACATTACATGGCAAAGAAGAAAAAGTCCAACTAGGTCAGCCAACTTACAAAGTTATAAATAATGAGAAATAATAAATCATTACTGTTTTAAGTCAATAGATTTTGGATTAGCTTGTTACAGGTAAACCTATAACTGAAGCATGGTTTCTTTGAGAATATACATTATTTTCAAGTATAAGATTTTTGAACCAAATAATTTTGTTACAAAGAAAAAGGACCAAGCTATCCTATCTCCATTCTCATGAGTTAGAAGAAAAGATAATTTAATTATAAGAAAAATTGGGGCGATTACTAATTTTATCTGTTAGAGTACTTTCAGCTGCCAAGTACAAAATTCCTTACTTACATTTGCTTAAAAAAAAAGGCATTAATAAGGCTCCTTGTATAGAAGTCTAGACATAAAGAGCATGCGACTCTTGATATCAAAGTTGGGAGTTCAAGCCCCATGTTGGGTGTTGAGATTATTGAAAAAATAAATAAACTTTTAAAAAAGAAGAACCCGTTATTGGTATAGTGGCTTAATAATATCTTCACAGGGTATTCACAATGTCTTCAAATAAGTAGGCTCTTTTCTTCTTCTGTGTTTCTTCCTCAGCAAGTTACTTTCTGTGTCATGGGTATAAAATGACTTGCCTCAGTTTTAGATGTTATATTTGTGTCAGGGCAAGAAAGGTGCTGTCATGTGTATGCTTCTTTTTGATAGAAAATAAGTTTTCCTAGAAGCAATTCCAATCAAATTGTAGACATGTCTACATTCCATTTGCCAGAAAGGTTTCACAGGGACATAAGTGGCAGCAGTGGGAAGCTGGAAAATTTCATATCTGGCAAAGGAGTGCAAAATTGTCATGATAGCTTAGACTGGTTTTGTCCTGTCAATGTGTGGAAGAACACCAATGCAACTCTGAGAAGAACACCAAAGCAACTCTGAGCAAAAGTGGATTCTACTAATGAGAAATAAAGCAAGATAAATAAACAACCAAAAAGACCTGGCAAATTGAATGAATTCGTTCATATTAGTACCCTACTATTCTGAGTTTGGAAAGATGTTTTGCTTTCTTTCTTTTTAAATCCATGACAGCTATTGCTTACAAAGCACTGGCAGCAGTGACTACAATCTTTTCAGATCACTTAAAGGAAATTTCTTCCTATTACTAATTTTGTGAGAGATACTTTTAAAAAAAAAGTAAACAATATTGGAATTCATTGAATTATTTTCATTACCTATTAAGATTATCTTGATGAATAACATTAATTGATTTTTTTTAACTGAGACACTAATTTTGCATTCCTTGGATGTATCCAACTCTGTCACAATGTATTATTGTTTCTATACTTTAAAATATTTGTTTTGCTAACATTTCATTTATAAACTTTATGTCCTTGTTTATGACTGAGATAGGCCTTTAATTTTCTGATGTTTTAGTGTCTTTTTCTGATTTGGGGACTCAGGTTATTCTGACATCATAAAATAATTTGAGGGGTATTTTCATTTTTCTTTCCCCAGAAATTTTTGTATATGATTAGATTTATTTGTTCCTTGAATGTTGTCCTTGGTTAACATTGAGGAATTTTTTTTTTGACAGGTTTATTGTGATGTAATGTATGTACTCTAAACTAGACCCATTGTAGGATATAATTTGATGACTTCAAACAAACATATATGGCAGTGGTAACTACAACCACAGTCAAAATATAGAATAATTTTACCACAACCAAGCTGCTATTCTTCAGTTGTCTATTATCCCACCATCAGCCCCTGGCAACCAATGATCTGGTTTCTGTTCTTATAGTTTTGCCTCTTTTAGAATATCCAGAATTATACCTTAAATATAAGAAACATCCTCTCCTCTTACTCCATCCATCTCTAGTCTAAGATTAAAGAAATTTTCTTCAGTGTTTCTAAGTATTTACCCAAAAATCTATGCTTCTATGGTTGGTAGCCTCTAACATGGCCCCCAGTGATCCCACCTCCCGCTATGATGTCCTTGTGCAATATGCTCCCCTTGAATATAGGCTGGACTCACTGACTCACTTCTAATATGTGATGGGATTTCACTTTCAAGATTAAGTTAGAATAAGATTGTGGCTTCCAGTTAGTTGTTTTCTCTAGCTCTCTCTGATTGCCTTCTGGGGAAGCCAACTGCCATGGAATGATGTATCTGTGCGGAAGGTGCTGCATGAGTGAGCTTAGAAGCAGATCTGAGATCTGCCAAGAGTCATAGGAGTGAGCTTGGAGAGGGATCTTCCCTAGTTGAGACTTGAGATGATTAAGACACATAGATCACAGATGTGTAAGGGACATGGAGCCAGAAAAATCCAGCTGAGCCACTCCTGAATTCCTGACATAGAGAAACAATGATAAAATAAATGTTCTTAGCTGCTGAGTTTTAGAGTGTATTAATTTCCTATGGCTGCTATAACAAATTACAATTTAGTAGTTTAAAACAATAGAAATGTAATTTTTGTGGAGCCTTGGAGTCTTAGAAATCTGAGAACAATTGTAGTAGGTCAAAATCAAGGTGTCATCCAAGCCACATTTCCTCTGGAGATTCTAAGGGAGAATCTGTTTCTTGTCTCTTCTAGCTTCTGTTGGTTGCCACATTCACTGGTTTGTAACTGCATCACTCCCATCTTTGCCTCTGTCTTCATATGGCCTTACTCCTTTTTCTCTAATTTCCCTGTGCCTCTCTCTTATAAGGACACTTGTGATGGTATTTAGGACCCACCTGCTAATCCAGATAATTTTCTTATCTCAAAAATCCTTAACTGAATCACATCTGAAAAAAAATCACATAAAGTAACATCCATGGGTTCCATAGATAAAGATTTGATGTCTTTGGGTCCACTACCCAAGGTAATTTACTATGTAATAATGGATAACAAATACACTGATCTTTACAGATTTGAATCTTTATAGGTTTAGACTTAGCTCTTACTGCTTGAGGTCTAGCAACAATTGACTTTTCCAATATTTCTCTACCAGTTCTTTTTAATCTGTTTTTTTTTAAAATTTTGGTGAAAAAATGAAAAATGCATATTGAAGTCATATCTATCTTGTGATACCTCACCAAAATCAGAATCTGGTATACACTATTACACGGATTCTTTCCAACCCTTTTACTTAGGGCATCTGACTCAGAAGACATACAGTCTGCCTCCCAAATTATCATAGGTCACATATCTCCAAGTGTTTGGCTAGCCATTCCATAGCTCCCCATCTTTTTAGTCTTCAATAAGAAATTCACCACCACTGAATGCTGAATTACTAAGATAAATATATATATTAGGGTTTTTCTACTATAGTGTACCATTTCTGATACCAATTTCTGTATTAGAATAACATTAGTTTTTATAAGAGGTAAGTTATAAAATCTCAGTGAGTTAACAAAACATAAATTAATTTCTCTTTTATGTGAAACTTCTAACATACACATTCTGGCTTACAAAGAGGCTCTTCTCTAAGCAGTGGTTCAAGATTCTGTTCAAATCATGGTTATTGTATCTTTGCAAAGGGCTTCCTTATCTCTGTGCACATCATTATGAAGGTAGTATGGGAATGAACATGGAGAATTATTTGTGAGAGGTGTTTATACTACTAGCTTTGAAGAAACATACATCATTTCTGTTCACATTTCACTGAATATAATGGCATCTGTGGCAATATACACTGCATGCACTTTTTTGCCTCAGTTGAAATTAGATCTAGGAAATGTAACCCAGCTGTTTTCTCAAAAGATGAAGATATAGGTTTGATGATCACCTAACAGTCTCTATAACACTATTGGTACCCTTTTTTTGAAATTTGGTATAACTTGTTTGGTGGCTCTGACCATAGTCAATTTCCATGAAAATTTATATGTATGCATGAAAAGATTATAGCGATGACAGTATTTATGTATTTCTATGATCATTCTTGTTATTATGTTGTTTTAACTGCCATGTCTTTATTGAGCTTTTCCCTTATCAAATTTTGTGAGCAAAAGTGTGAAAATAAATCTGATGCCAGATTTATGAATTTCTCCTAATTATATTTTCAAATTTATTATGTATTTGAAGCAATTTCATTATGTGCTTATAAGTTTAGGAATTTTAATTTCTATCCTCATGAATTAAACATTTTACTAACACAGAAAAGTCTATTTATAGTAAATTTTTGCCCTAAATCCTACTTTTTTCTAATATTAATATACCTGCAACAATTTTCTATTGGTTTATATTTGCCTGGTATAGATTTTTCTTTACTTTGTCTTATGATAATTTTATATTCTTATATACTTCTGCATATAACTAGGTCTTTTTTCAACACAGTTGGGTAATCTTTATATTTAAGTAGAAAAAATATTTTTTACATTTAATATTATCACCAATAGATTTAGATTTATGGCTATTACTCATCTTATTTTGCCCCTTTTACTTTTTGCCTATTACATGGGTCTTTTTTTTCCCTCATTGCCTTATTTTACATTGATTGAGTTTGTTGTCCCTTCCACCCATTCTTTTTCATGTATTTCCTAGTTTAGAAATTATGTATCTAGTGTTTTCCTCTTATTAGCCTCCCTAGAATTTGCTAGAACTATTTTAGCTTATCAAAGATCAATATTGCTTTAATCTCCTAAACAAGGACTTTAAAATATTCTAACTGTAATTATCTCTTTCCCAGATCATACTGCTCTCTATGATTACAGTTTTCTCTCTTTATTTTCTTCACAGCACAATAAGATACTTTAATTGTTTTATATATTTTAATATTTATATATAATTTTACTATTATTTTTGTACATAATTCCTTCTTAAATCATATTTTTATAACTGGCTATCTAATTCATAGGGATAGCCATATGTGACTATTTAAATTTATGTTACTTAAAATTAAAATTTAAAATTCAGTTTCTCAGTCACAGTAACCACATCTCAAGAATTCCAAATCACATGTGGCTTGTGGGTACCATATTGCGCAGAACAGATGTAGAATATTTCCATCATTGAAGAAAGTTCTGTTGGATAGCACTGCTTTATAAATTCTCTTAGTGATATTTTTTTGATAGAGAATATAAACTTTTGTTATTTTGAAAAGGTTTTTACTTTGACCTCTTTCTTGAAAAGTAATTTAATGGATATACAATTCTAATTGAATGGATATTTTCTCTAATTATTATGAATATATTATCAACTGTATTTGTATTTCCATTACAATATTGAGAAGGCAGCTGTTGGACTAATTGTCATTTAGTTGTAGGTAATCCATCTTATCTCCAGCTACTTAATAAAATTTTCACTTTCTCTTTGGTGTCCTGTCATTTTTCACATACTCCATCCTGAGGGACATTTCTTACTTGTTTTTCTTGTACTTTGTTTAGCTATGTAAATCTGTGGTTTTATCTTTGCTCAATTCTAGAAACCTGTTAGCCTATTTCCTTTTGATAATTGTCTCTTTCCAGTTTTCTTTTTTATAATGCTTCTCGAAATTTAATTTCCAGTTTGTTTTTCTCTGCTTACTCTCTTAATTTTTCTTTTATATTTATTTCTCTAGATCTTTTTATGCCGTACTTCATATAATTTCTATATACACATTATTCACTTTACTAAATCCCTTTTATTTGAGTGTAATTTTCAGTTTGATCAGACCACTTTTTTCCCCCAAATTTCAATTATTGTTTTTTTTTTTACTTCTAAAAATTAAATTCGGTTGTTTCCCAAAATAAGCTTGATCAATTTTTTTTTCTATTTAAATGTTCCCTTTATTTTTAAACAGTGTCTTTAAATATGTAAAATACATTTATTTTATACTTTATACCTTACAATTTCAATATATGAGAACTTCAAGGACTTACTCAATTTGCATGGATTTTTTTCTGCTGACATTTATGGTGGTGGATTTCATTTGTTTGTTGATTTTTTAAAAAAAATTGTAAGTGCTTGTTCCTCTGACTTCTATTTGTTTGAATTATTTGAAGATTATATTAAAGTGCCCTGTTCTAGAAACAATTTTTCTGCTTGCTTCAATCAGTTGCCTAAAAATTTGACCACTTACCATTTAACCTTATGACTTGGAGTTTTTGTACCCACAGTGGTAGAAATTCTGGCTTTAAAACTACGAGGGTTTAATAAATAGTTATCATTCTGAGAATCTTCTGATATCTGGTGAATTTTGCCTTTTGTTCTTGTTTTTCCTTATGCAACGATGTGTTAAATTATATCCAAGCTTTATGTGGGTGGAAGTTAGCCTCTTCCTCTTGGACTCCATGATTTGCTACCAATCTTCCTGCCAAAAGGCCTGTGAAATACGCCAGTGACACCAGGCTGCCAGGGTTGAGGAAACGTCCTAAGTGATAATGAATTTCGAGGGCTCACTAACTCATTGGGTACTCACTTTCCAGGATTTACTGGTAATAGATTGTTTCCTTTCGTCCATCACTAGCTCAGCTAGCTAGTGTGTGCTGACATCCTTTTCCATTTTATAAGTTCCATACTTTTCATTTTCATAAACTAAAATGAATATAAACCAAAATGTTTGAAAAGCTTAACTTTTTAGCTATATTATTTTTGTTTTCCAGAATTATTCCATATTGAATTATATTTTCCAGATCAAACATAAAATAAATTTTAAATTTCAAGGTAATATATGTTGCCTTAGTTTTATCCCTCAAGCTGTATATAATGTAAACTATATATATACCACAGTAATTAGCATTAATTAATTTTTCCCATAAGGCACAAGTTTTTAAAGTAGACCCTATAATTCCGTAGAGTTTAGAGGGAGTGAATCATGCCACAAAGTGAGATAATAGGGACAGAAGGTTGAACATAAGCCCTCCCATTTTACGCTGCTCAATGACAATACTCAACTTTTTCCTATTTTACATTCTGAAATTCCAATCAATATTTCATTTGAATAAAAGGCTATATCACGCGTATTGCATGGTGCACTGGGTGTTACACGCAACTAATGAATCATGGAACTTTACATTGGAAACCGGGGATGTACTGTATGGTGACTAACATAGTATAATAAAAAAAACATTAAAAAAAAAAAAGGCTGTATCAGTTTAGGAATGGCTTGAAAAGTTGAAAATCCTTATATTTTCTTCTAATGTTTTGGACACTGACTCAGTTTTAAAGGCGACCTTAATTATCTTGCTTGAGAATACTTTGATTTGTATGGTTAACTAGATTCTTCATGAATAATATTTATCATTCATTCCTCTTTTTTTTAAGATTTTATTTATTTATTTGATGGAGAGAGAGCACAAGCAGGGGGAGCAGCAGAGGGAAAGGGAGCAGCAAGCTCTACACTGAGCAGGGAGCCCAAAAGGAGGCTCCATCTCAGGACCTGGGGATCATGACCTAAGCAGAAAGCAGACAATTAACCAACTGAGCCATCCAGGCATCCCTCATTCATTCATCCTGAGAGCAGGTAATTAGGTACTAATTCAAAGAGTCCATAATATAGTTTATTATGTAATATATAAATAATAACTATAAATGCATAGAAATATGTGATAACTATATAAGTATATATCTTTTATGCATTACAATATTTATTGGTGAGGAGTTTTGTTCATACTTTTGCTTAAATTATAAGACTTGGACAGTCCTGAATGTAGCATTAAAATGTAGAAGGCTTTGAGAAACAGAAAAACATAAAAATTATTATTACTCAAACTGTATGATAATTTTGAGTCCCTGCTAGTTTGTATGTATATTGTACAATGCTTACATAAGCTTGAGAGTTGAACAGAGTGAGAAAACAGAGAGGCAGGTGAAAAAAATGGTGAAATTTGAAATAGGATTGACTCCTTTGGATGTTAAATAAGTTGGTATAAAATAATAATGCAATTTAAAACAGAAATCACAGTTTGAAATATGGTTATTAAATAACTCTTGGGTGATTTATAACTATATTAAATGGCTAATTCCTGACACCATCTTAGATATCTCTGGGAAGGAAAGCAGTAATATCCTTGGACAACATCCTGAGAGAGATCAAGGGGAAGGAGCATTTATTAAAAATATATAAAATTTCTATCATAGAGACAAAAATATTTTTTTCTGCAAATATTTACTTTGACCACTGAAATGACCAGAATTTCACAAACTGTCATGTTTCCCACATACTGCAGATGGCAAAAAGTGTTTGGTTGCCGAAGGTGTAATCTCTTGAGAGGGCTGAAAAATAAATGATTTATTCTAAAATGACAGAGACATGTTTTCTTACCAGCTGTCCAGTTTAGATATGGACTTCTAAGAAGAATTCCCACAAGCAATTTTGTATCTGTTACAAGTTTATTAGATAGGGGCATGCTATGTCTTAGTGGTCATTTCCAAGAAGAGTGGTAACAACACTTACCTTTGTGAGAATCTGATTGGTGAAAAATTAAATGCTTGATTCTCTGTACGAAGAGTTAGCTGACTAAAGATTTGCATCTATCTTAAAAAAAGATGCACTTTTAGATATAAGCATATTAGATGCATATAGGAGAGGTAATTTCCATCATTCTATAGGTAAAACAAATCTAGTTCTATAATTAGATCATAATTTATATCATCAAACTTGGGAATCTTAGGCAATTGAGATAATATTTTACACTTCCTTTAATTCTGCCTAAAAATATTATTTGGCAGAATTAGAATCTATTTGCTCTCTAATGGAAAAGTGCAGATTATAGCAGATCTCATTTGCCACTGACAAATGGGAGGATAGAAAGCAGATTACCTGTTAGAAAACATACCAATGAAAAATTATCGTTCAGAATCAGTTATTTGATTAAATATGTTTTCAGTAAATTCTACTCTAAAAATGCACATTCTAGATTATTTGTCATCGAATCAGTAAGAGTTTCCTTTTATAGGGCCGCCTGGGTGGCTCAGTCGCTGGGTGTCTGCCTTCGGCCCAGGGCCTGATCTCAGGGTTCTGGGATCGAGCCCCACCTCAGGCTCCACTGGGAGCCTGCTTCTTCCCCTCTCACTTCCCCTACTTGTGGTTCCCTCTCTCGCTGGCTGTCTCTCTCTCTGTCAAATAGATAAATAAAATCTTAAAAAAAAAAGTTTCCTTTTATATTAACCTTTTGCTCTTCAAATCATTTCATTATATATTTCTAACTCCTGACGGTAAAGCAAGAACATCTCTCAATCCTAAATCATTATGGAAATTACATAAAGATGGTGTTAGTTACAATATAAAAGTATTTCAACTATAGCAGTGTTAGAGTATAAGAAAGATTGCCATAGGAAATTTTGCATGATTCTAGCAATACTGATAGCAGATAAATGTTAGGGGAGACTCAGAGCAAAGGAAATAATGGCCTGAGTCTTTGGAGGTTAAGTGAGGCTTTTCTCAAGGAAGCTCAGAGAACTTTTAAGTCAACAGTCAACAAAGCAGAATGTGAAAAGTAGTGGAGAGGGGAAGCATCAGATTAATTCATTGAAGAATTTTATTAAAATAACTTGGCTTTTGTTTTACTCTCTAAATACAGCAGTAAGTCTTGCCCATAGCCCAAACCTTGGAACTATTGTTTTTTTTTTTTTTTTTTTTTTTTTTTTAAGATTTTATTTATTTATTCGACAGAGATAGAGACAGCCAGCGAGAGAGGGAACACAAGCAGGGGGAGTGGGAGAGGAAGAAGCAGGCTCACAGCGGAGGAGCCTGATATGGGGCTCGATCCCATAATGCCAGGATCACGCCCTGAGCCGAAGGCAGACGCTTAACCGCTGTGCCACCCAGGCGCCCCTGGAACTATTGTTCAATGACTTGATAGATAAGTAGAGAGATGGGAAATGAGGGAGGTGTGTGTCCTAAGAGAGCAGTGTACACAGTAAGGTACCAACTGAAACTCTTCAACAGAGAAGGAGGAAAAAATACGTGGGAAAACAGGGGAGACAATTTTGCAGAGCAATAGAATAAACTGAATCGTTTCATCTTTGTAGAGTAAAGCCTCGTTTAGTTGGCAGTCAGATACTATGTTCACTGTGCTTGTTTTCCTCCCATATTCCAGTTTGTGAATACTGCCTGTTGAAATATCAGCTCCAGTTACAAACAAGTAGTTCACACTTCATTCAAGAGAGATGTTAGCTTGGAAAGCATTCCTGTAACCTGTCTAATATTAACCTTTGTCAGCTAAATATTTTAACAGAATCCTTGGTTAATAAATACAACTGAATAACCAAGGACACAGCCTTTTAAGTAAACCATTAGCATAAAAGCAAAGCACCAATATGAGCAAAGAGATGGACTGTAGGGAAAAAAGATAATGTAACTATAAACATAAAAACAAATTCCAATTAATGTCTCCCAGTACATTCAATAGGTCTTTACTGCATAAAAGTAAAACTGTTTAATATGGAAAGTGGTGTGAGAGACACACGAAAGAAAGTTGAGAACTTCCTTATCTTTGCTCTCATCCCAGCTATTCTAGTTAAAGGACATATTAGATGAGACAAAGTCTAGCCAACTCTCAGATACATAGAACATACCAGAGGACTCAGGTAAGAACAACAAAACAGCCTCCTCAACTTGCACCTGATTGCAGACAGGTGAGTGAGGTTAGCCAAGGCTGGAAGACTGGCTCATCTAAACTATATTTTCATGAGCAGTATTAAATAATCATTATTTTAGGCTTTTGGATTTGGAGGTAGTCTGTTATGTAGCATTTTTGGAGCAATTGATAACCTAAAATGATTACCTGATTTTAACAACAAATTATTAAAATTGATCAAAATGACTTTTGTTTGACCAGCTACATTTATTAAATGACTTTAATTTGATCAGCTAAGTTTAAAAAACATTATTTTATCAGATAAAATTATATAGTGTATTTAAACAACGACATACTGTAGCTCTTAGAGAAATTCATGTTATGTTATGAAACAATTTTTAAGATGTATGATTAGAAAAAAAGGTATAGAAAGTTGGATATAGCTATTTGGGTTTTGTAAAAGATTGCTCATATTCATAATTATTCATATCTACACATATAGGGATGGTTTGCTCCCTTACCTATTGAAATGGGAAAATATATTGACTGATTTTAGAATGTTGGACCAGCCCTGCATTTCTGGGATTAACCCATTTGATCATGATATATTTATCTTTTTCTGTATTGCTGGATTAGATCTGCTAATATTTTATTGAGGACTTTAGCATGTTTGTTCAATAGGGATTTTGGACTGTAGTTTTCTTGCAGTATTTGTTTTTGGTTGATATCAAAACAATTTTTGCCTCACTACATGAGTTAGGACATGTTCCCACTTAAAACCTGGAAGAGTTTGTATAGAATTGATATACTTTCTTTTTTTTAAGTATTTGTTAGGATTTGCCAGAGAAGCACATGCACCTAGAGTTTTGTTGTTGTTGTAAGGTTTTTAACCCTAAATTTGGTATCTTCAGATGTATAGAACTATTAAGGTTACATACACGCACACACACACATATGTTTATTTGGGTGCAGTTTTTGAGCACAGTATCTACCTTTTTAAGATTCTCTGAGCTTCTTAGATCTGTGGTGTGATATTTTTCATTGCTTTTGGAATTTTTTTTTCTGAAATATTTCTTCTTTCCCATTCTCTCTTTCCATACTATGGGATCCCAGTTACGTGTGTGAGCTTGAATATTCTGTCTCTTTTTAACTCATTTTATCCTTTTTTCAGTTTGGATAATCTCTACTAATCTTTAGTGACTCTTTTCTTGATGGCATTGAGTCTACTGATGAGCCAGTTTAAAAGTCTCTCTCTCTCTCTTTACTTCTTATAGTTTCCTCCTTTTTGCTAAAATTCCCCATTTGTTCATGTGTGTTGCCCATTTTCTCTGCTACAGCCTTTACCATGTTAATTATACTTGTTTTTAAATCCCTGACTGGTAGTTCCAATATCTGGCTTGCATCTGAATGTCTGCAGCTCTCAGGGGCTCTATACTTTCAATTTTTGTTTTTGTTTTTGTGTGTAGTTATCTTTATAATTTAAAAAAAATTATAAAATACATTGAGACTTTATAAAGCTATGAAAGATGAGAGACGAAAACCACTATGTGCTTACTCTATTTCTGCTCTTTCCTCCAAAATAATGATAGTTACTTTTAAGTTTGAAAGATTTTTAATAATTATACTCAATTTGTCCATATTTTTTCTAAAAATAGTCCCTAAATATGTGATCTAATAAATCCAATGTATAATAGAAATTTGTTAATACTACTGAGCCAGTAAGTAATAATGTGCCTCATGTGTGCATACTTGATTGTATGCACAATAAGAAAGATGGGCACAGAGATTAACTATTTTTTAAACTACCAAGTTGAAGTGTCATCTGAGTGTCTATTTTCACATATCCTTGTCAGTCTAAATTGCAATTATGGGAAAAGCTACCCATTTGTATATAAAACACTAAACATTTAAAGAGTACTCAAGAATTTGAATTGTACAATCCCTATATCTTTTCTTTGTGTAGACAACTATTGCCAAAAATAACTACTAATTGATGTAACTCAATTACTCTTATTTTTTGGAAATATATATAAATCAAACAGTTCTAGTTGCAGGAATAACAATACGTATACAGCATTAGTTTCTTATGTCTCAAGGAGCCTGGTCTATAAACCTTATGTTTATAGACTATTTCCTTTTGGGTAGTGATTTATTTTAAATCAGTTTTATCATTTATACGAATCTAGTTTAAGTTCTTATGGCTATCTGAACATAACATAAAGATCACAATTCCCCAGACACTGTCTCTACATTCACTCGTTGTAGACTTGATTGCAAATGTTTTGTAATAGACCTACTCTATAGCTTTAAAATTCTTAGAAACAAATGGTATCTTCTATATCTAAAATTCAAAGTCCAAAAGAAATTGCAATATCTAAAATGACATTGAAAATTGAGTGGTCTTGGTGAAATAGAGATTGCTATCAGCTTCATAACTAGTGAGTAGATACACATTTTGGGGGAGTTAATAATTTGCCAAATTGGTCATGCAGCAAATTGGTCTTTTGATGAATGGCTATTGGTGAATGGATTTTCTGCAAATTGATCTACAGGCATTTAGTTCACCACCCCAAAATGATGACCCAAAAGGGCATCCTCACCATTTTGACAAACTGCTGAAAGTGTGTGCAAGGATATATAGAGATACTTGCAGAGATGGTCCGGAGAACACCATGTCACACCTGTAGGCTTGCACTGCTGTCGTGAAGAGGGTTTCTAAAATTTTAACAATGGATATAGATTGCTTTTGAAATTATATCAAATAAATGAATGGACAAACATGTAAATTATTAACTTATTTATATTGAAACTGGTAACAAATAATTTCTCCATAGGTCACTTTTAGTCTAGTCATTTTTTAAATTTCTGTTTGAATATGTCCCAATTCATATGTCTTATACAGTTGCACAAAAAAAAAAAACCTATTCTAAGAAATTTTCACTTTAACATTAATTTAGGGTAATATATAGGCTGGGAAAACATGCTAGTGATAGTTATGAATATACTCATTCTAACAGATTCACATTGTGGGATAAATTTAATTAAAGCAATAGTAAAATGCCATTTTCCCTTTATTATGCTAGTGTTTCCCTTTACTAACCATTCAGAAGAACTCCAAAATTAGTTCCTTCCTTTATAGTATTTTCTTTTCATATGAATTTTTCTTGTACTGACATTTTATTTTTTCCCTTTCTTAGAGAACCATAAACTGTGTGCCTTCTCTATGGTATGTTGCTTAGGTTACACGACCCTACTTCAAGAACTACTTGACCTGTAAGTGTGTGACTTCATGTACTTTTCTCAGACTGTTCTTTTTCACCAGCAGCTCTCCAAATGTGGCTGTTTTCTATTACCCGATTTCTGAGTTATGTTTCTTATCCTGTGTCAGAAACTCGGCTTCGATCTCTGGTTGACCCCCATTTCATTTTCTTTGGCTTATCTTCCCTTTGTTTGTATTAATGTCTTCTTTCTCCATTCCCCTTTCCCCTCATATTTATCTATTTATTTATTTATTTTTAAAGATTTTATTTATTTATTCGACAGAGATAGAGACAGCCAGCAAGAGAGGAACACAAGCAGGGGGAGTGGGAGAGGAAGAAGCAGGCTCATAGCGGAGGAGCCTGATGTGGGGCTCGATCCCATAACGCCAGGATCACGCCCTGAACCGAAGGCAGACGCTTAACCGCTGTGCCACCCAGGCGCCCCTGCCCCTCATATTTAGACTTCACACAAAGTTGAGCGCTCAAAAATAAACATGCTCCAGCTCGCTTACTCTGCAAGAGCTGTCTTTGTCCTGCTGCACCTCTAGTTTATGCTCAGCTGCTTTACATGGTGTCTCTTATCTTTTCGCATCGCAACATGAAAGCCATCTTCGTTATTTTTCACATCTGTTTTTAAAACCTCTTATTTCCTTTATCTTCTAGAGCCCCCAAAGACTTCCCTGCAGATGATAGGAACTGAGAAATTTACTGTGTGCTTTTCCTTGAGCCAGGGAAATTAGCCACCCTTTGCCCACCCAGCTTTATTAAGAGATATTCTGGGGTAAGGTGAATAGCTATATTTTTTTAATCACAAAGGTTACAGCCATTTCCAATTTGAGAGGAAGAACTGAGATTCAGTTTAAATGAGTATTAAGAGCACCGGCTTTGGATTCAAACTTCATTTGTACTCCATATTTTCCCACTTACAGAGTTGGGGTCTCAAGGAAATTCATTTATCATTTCTCAGCTTGTGTTTTTTCATTTGTAATGTTATTAGTACATATGACAACTTGTGTATATGCAAGTGTGAATGAAATTATATTTATAACACTTTGCTGAATGTCTGACACATTATTAAAACTTAGTAAGTAAATGCTCTCATTAGTGATTATTATTTTTCATTTGTAATTATTTTTTATCCCAATTTGCCTAAACTAGTTCACAACCTTTCCTGTGTCCACTGTCTCATTACAAAAAAGAAATATTTTTTTTATTTTGACTTACTAAGTTGAATCTTAATATTGAGCTAGTCCTTTTTTCGATCATAAAATTTTTATTTGATTTTTTTGTTTCCTAATATGAATCTTTCATTAACCCCTTAAGCAATTGAATTGTGTTAGTAGAAGCAGTTTCAGATTCATTAAAATTGATATTTGTGACACAGTACATTGTTTCTTCCTGGGAAATTGCTAAGATTTATAAAAATGGCACTGACAATGTCTTCCTGCACAGGAGTATCTCTGCTCTCCTCTTCCATCAGGGTTCTGTGCAGTTTACTTTCCTCTGTTCCTCTTGGCAAACCTCATCCCCATGGTATTTTAAGGAAGAAACCTGGCAAATAGCACCTTTCTTCTTTCTTTTTCCTTCTTACTTTGTAATGTTTTGTCCCCCCCCAATCTACTTATCATCCTTCTTCCATTCTCCATTATTTTTATTTCTTTCCTTATTTCAATTGTAGATAGTTAGTAATCCTTTCCTTACCCTTTATTCATGTAACCAGAGAAGTTTTAGACTCCACACATCTTGTCTACCATTGCTCTCATCCTGATGTTCTTCTGGGAGCTACTTTCTAACAGGTTTTTATCATGGCATATACCTACATCATGATTTAATTGCTACTGTTCCCTGTACTGCCCCCCACATTACCCTCCTCATCACCCTGTGGTCTTCTTGGCTTTTCTCAGGATCTACAATCTCTGATAGGAAATGTTACTTCAGATTCACAACATTATTTTTTTTAATATTCTGACTGTGTGAAAGGTTGTCCCATTCCCCCAAGTGACATTCATAGAAGCTGTCTCGTACAGAAAATTCATAACATGATATATACTTTAATATAGTTATACTTTCCAGCTTTGTACTTTAACTCTTTCAAAAAAATATATGGAGGGGCATCTGGGTGGCTCAGTAGGTTAGGCGTCCCACTCAATCTCAGCTAGGTCTTGATCTCAGGGTCGTGAGTTCAAGCTCTATGTTGGGCTCCATGCTGGGCTTAAGTGGAAGGGTTTACGTGGAACCTACTTAAAATATGTATATTTGTATATATATATATATATATTTGTATGGTGCACATTCTATATGGCCTGGACATTCATGCACTTGATGCAAGGGGTTGTAAAATCATCCAGGTATTGGATTTGCTAAATGTGCTTTAGTCAGCTGATTATTCAGCACTTCCTTTCAAGTTAAGAAAAATATTGAAGTCCTTTTCAGGTATGAGCAGGTTTAATGCTGAGATTATGCCTCCACCAAGGGTAGTTCAAAGAAACAGTGAATTATACATTATTTTTATATATTATATATTATATGGTATTTTGTATAATAATTTTACAATAATTAGTATATGATAAAAATTTTATATCTAAATAATATATAAATATGAAATGTATTATATATTACATAAATTTAATATATGTCATATATAAACATTTATATATATTATATATTACTGTTAAATATGAACAGATAGCAGAAAATAAGTGGCTGGTTTTCTTTTTTTTTTTTTTAAGATTTTATTTATTTATTTGACAGAGATAGAGACAGCCAGCGAGAGAGGGAACACAAGCAGGGGGAGTGGGAGAGGAAGAAGCAGGCTCACAGGAGAGGAGCCTGATGTGGGGCTCGAACCCATAATGCTGGGATCACGCCCTGAGCCGAAGGCAGACGCTTAACCGCTGTGCCACCCAGGCGCCCCGAGTGGCTGGTTTTCTTGACTGAGATTATGAGAATATATAAGAGAAATAATCTTAGAGTTTCTTTCCTTAATAAGCCATCACAAGTTTTATAGTTGAAAGCAATGCTAAAAAATCTTTCAAATCAGTAACCCAGATTTCATAAAATTCTTATGCCTATTTGTTTCACACAAGGCTAGCATTGTACGAAAGAAAATCTCCATACCCCTTCTTTTCTTTGACTTAAAGGGTGATCCTATTCCTCCATGAGATCATCTCTAAACACACTGCACAAAATCCCTAAAGATGTGACTTGTAACAAGGTTTTTGTAGTGCATGGTGTGAAATCAGCACACATGTACAAGGCTGATAGTTGAGAACCCATTCACAGAACAGCATGGGAAAGCACAAGCCTTTCAAGAAGTCACAATGTACTTTTGCAATGTGGCAAATTGCAATCCACAGGAGATGATGGCAGCCAAATGAGAACGCCTCCTTTGCAAAATTTAGGAGGGAAAGCCAAGGGCTTTATGACACAGAATCATTTTTTTCCTTCACACTAATGAAACCCTATAATGAGTGTTTCCACAGTCATTGCTGAGACATGGTTGAAAGAACTAAATTGGCAGGTTTAAAATCCTGGTAAGATATTTTTCCCTGAGTTTTTACCTCACTGCTTTTCCTAGATGCCAGTTGTGGAGATTATGTGGTGACAACCAGATGATACATGTGGTATGTCCATGAGAGAAAGGGTGTTTGTTTAATCCATGTGCAGGTGAGCATTAAACACTTTAACAGTAACTCCTGGAGGACAGCAGACAGATAAGGTGAAGTCCCAGCCACTGTTTTGGTGGAACGAAGTTGGAGTTTCCCTAACCAGAAAGGGAAAAGAGGATGAGAAACATAGGCGATTGTTGCAAGCAACATTTAACATCTAAGATATATTTTCCCACAAAGAAGGAAGGAAACACTCATTCCCACCACAGATGAAACAGACAATTTACAGACAGTGCTTTGTGGAAGACATTCTGTTGAAAAGGTCTTCTGAAAATATATTCACAGATTTTCTTTCCCTACCTTTGCCATTTCACAGGTGTAAGAAATATAAATTGTAATAAATATAGCTAGAAGAAGAGAAATGATTGATAAAATCTATGTAATCAACTATTTATTCTACTTTTTTTTTTTTTAAGATTTTATTTATTCATTTGAGAGAGAGATAGCCAGCGAGAGAGGGAACACAAGCAGGGGGATTTGGAGAGGAAGAAGCAGGCTCCCACTGGAGGAGCCTGATGCGGGGCTCGATCCCAGAACGCCAGGATCATGCCCTGAGCCAAAGGCAGACGCTTAATGACTGAGCCACCCAGGTGCCCCTATTTCTTCTACTTTGAAGACTGAACTTCAAGCAGTTTCAGACAGAAGAAAGATAATTTTTTAAATTAATATATTGGCTCTGAATAAAGAAAGCAAGAGGTCTGCTATCATCCAATATGAATCAATGTATATAAAAGCAAATGAAACACAATCACGATAATAAAAGAAGACCATCTTGGCAAGGTAGGGACAAAGGACTTTCTCAGACACTCATGACAAATGGTTCCCACCAAAGCCCAAGGAAGAGTGATTTGTAGTTAGCATGAGAATCACACTGTAGTGATGTTTCTATTTTTATGTTTTTTTCTACATATTTAGGCTTATGTTCAATGTTTATAAAACACTGCTCATTCCTCAGTATGTTTGGTTACTTAGAACTAAACTCATGATTATGTTTATAAAGTTTTGAATTAAAAATAATGTTTAGACAATAAGAGTTAACTGAACAAGAAGAATCTAACAATTTTATTCAACATATGTTTGGGACAGATCATGTAAAAATTAGAGAATAATCTCACTTCCACTTCTGGCATGTTGTCTGAAAAGGTCTAATTTTCCTTTGGACAGTCCTATGAATATGCAATATATTTCCAGAAACTTTGTGTTCAAAAGTTGGGCCAATTTATGATTGGAAAATATATATATATATTTAATGCCAGGAACCACAATTACCTGGAATCCAATGTATAGTTTGGATAATCTGGGCCTTTTTGTTATTTTTTTCTACAAATTAACATTTGTCAAAATAGCTATTTTTTATTATACATTTTCCAAATGTTTCCATTTTAAATTTTGTTAACCAGAAATTGGTTTTATGGCAAGTTATAAAAACTCTTTCCCTGGCTAAGACATCTCCAATAAGTTTAATTTCTATTACTTTTCCAGCTATGCATAGAGCTGGACTGTAACTGCAACTGTGCTTTGCAGAGAAGAGGCACCCCATTAAATATATGACCATTAGTGTGTGAGTAAAAGCGTATTTGTCATTTCCAGACCTGGGCCCTACAACCTCTTAACACAAACCTCCCTGGTCTCTCTTTTTCCTTACCCGCCTGCTAGATGCTGAGACTCTGGTAGAGGCTACCAAGGCTCTGGAGCTGTGGTCGGCAAATTTTTTTTTTTTCCTGAAAAGGCCAGATTGTAAATTTTGTGCTTGTCATATTCTTTTTTTATATCCATTAAAAATGCAAAAACCACTCTTTGCTCATGTGCCATATGAAAACAGGTTTGACACCAAAATTGTTCCTGGGGTCCTGGTTTTCTTACTACCACTCAAGAAGATGGTATATGAACCACATGGTAGAAGCTTGAATTCCTGAATGGCTTCCTGCAAAGGCACCCTTCCTAGCCCTCCATTCAACCCCACAGGGAACTATGATGCAGGCTAGAAAGCATTAAGCCCCTGAGATTGGAAAGTTGCTTGTTATATCAGTTTCTCTACCCTGACATATCCTCTTTTATCTAATTCTTAACCCTGTTAAGATCTAACCTAAAATCCAGCTGCAATATTCTTCCCAATTACCTTTTAAATTTGCTGTTTAATAAACTTCAGATACAAAGTGTGCTTTTAATCCCATTCCCTATTTTAGTTAGCCAATCTGTTAATATTTAACACTTTTAAACTTACCTCATATCCAAATACTTTATCCCCGACACTTCTGATTTTCCTCCTATCCGATAACATCCCTCTAAGACTCATGTTCCCAACCTCTTTATGGTAGTAGAGAGTTTGAAGAAAGTTATTATCAAGTAACATGATCCTGCCATGTGTGAGCACTAAGCACTTTAATGCTTCTGGTAAGTAGCCCTATCACTCTAACCAGCAAAAGTGTTGGTTTCCTCTTTCAAAATGAGCAACAAAGCTCTGCCTGAGATAAGCTATAAGTAAACTGCATCAGGCAGCTCTTATGTTAGATTCTAGCCTTTTCACGCACAGGGGGAGAGAATTCAGGTATTTAGATTAGAAAGCTGATAAGACTTTTAGTTCATTTTATGAGTGATGGCATAACATTCACAAATATAAAAGAGATTGCAATCTAAACAATAATGACCAAAACTCCAAATCAAAAAAAGCAGTTTGTCATGAGAGCTACTACATTTTCTGTTGCTGCTGTAACAAATTATCACACACTTACTCATTTAAACAAGATAAACTCATTATCTCACAGATTCCATGGCTCAGAAGTCTGGGTGCTAATTAGCTGGTTCCTGTGATCACATCTCACAGGCTGAAATCAGGCTTTTGGCTGGGGCTGCCATTCTCATATGAGACCTGGGGGTCTCTTCCAAGCTCCCTGGTTGTTGGCAGTCTTCATTTCCTTGTGGTTTTAGGGCTAAGGCCCCTGTGTTCTTGGAGACTGCCAACTCAGGGTCAAACTCAGCTTCTAGAGGCTGTCCTTCTCCATCAGCAGTTCACAAAGTAGCCATTTGGTTTTTTCTTCAAGTCAGTCCAGAGTGAGTGTTTTTGACTTTCTTTGTTGCATCTTTTCTGCCTCTGGCTAGACAAACTTTTTTTCTGTTTTTAAGTGCGTGAATGATTAGATTGGACCCACCTGAATGATCTCAGGCAATTTCCCTAGTTTATGGCCTATTAACCTCAATCACGTCTACAAACTCCCCACTAAGCCCCCCCCTTTTTTTTTGCCAAATAAGGTAACAAAGTAAGGTAGCAGCTTCCAGAAGTTAGGGTGAGGACCATTGGTTGGTTGGTTGGTTGGTTGTTTTCGGTGGGAGGACGGGTTTATTGGGGGTGGAGTGTGTTACACCTACTGGATTGGAACATCAGGAAAAACATGTAATTCTAAATAAATGCTATAAAAAGGTATAATTTTTGTAAATTTCTGATCTATTTCTTCAAAAACACTTAGAAAATTTTCTAAAAGTGAAAAATGCATCATTGGCACAGAATGTATTACAAAGCAGAGATCATGATTTAGATTACAGAATTTCCATCGATTGCCCTTGTAATGCTGAAAAAAATAATTTGAAATTCCTTGGTTTCCTAATTTTTTTATCCTGGCAGGAAAAATCTTGCAAGATTCAAAATTGGGGGGGGGGGAATTCAATGTGTGTTCTCTCTGGTTCTCCTATATGTGTATCACTGTCTATCATTGTCCATTGAGCATGTAAATTATAGAACACTGATCATAATGCAAATTATTCTTGTGCATAGAAATGCAAATTAGTTGTGTCCAGTAAAATGCAAGTGACTGTTACCCTATGGGTAGACCCTTGCGGCATCTTTTTGTAAATTAATTTCAGAATTTGTTATTCTCTTTTTATATATGTGGTTCCTAAAATACTCCTTTGAATTGGTTGCAGCATCTTACTGGCTCCCACATTATATTGAGTTAGACAAAATCTATGACATGTGTTCATTCTGTATTTGTTAAGGATCATGATTTAATCCTTTTTAAAAAATTGATCTCTTAACAATTTTCAGAATAGAGAAAATCATTCTTCCTTTGTTTTCTACCTCCTTACCTTCTACCTCAAGGATATCTTTCCAATTGAAGGCTATTCAAAGTGATCTGGCATTTGGAGATACCCCCATTTTGTGCAAAATAGCCTTCAGCTTTTCTAGGAAAGGTGAAAGGTCTAGGTCAGTGCTCCCCATTGGAAAAGTAATAGAAGTCACAAATGAGAGCCACTAATGTAATTTAAGTTTTCTAGTAGCAGCATTTAAAAAAGTAAAAGGAAACAAGGGACATTAATTTTGATACTCTAATTTATTTAAACCAATATAATAAAAAATATCTTCATTTCAATAGATAGTCATAATTATTAATAAGTTACTTTATATTTTTTATATTAATTCTTCTAAATCAGGTTTGTATTTTATATTTATAACACATCTCTATTCAAATTGTCCACATATTAAGTGTTCAATACTTACATATGACTATCCTCCATACTGGACTGTTAGAGCACTAGAATTACCCTAGATTCTACTGATTTTCAAGACAGTTCTCTTAGGTTCTAATAACTTTTTCAGATCCCAATATATACAATAAATTCCTTTAAAAAAATTGTGGTAGACCTAATATTTTTGTTGCTTGCAATAACATCTGATTGGTATTCAATGACAGAATATTACATAGTGGTTTTTATTTACAAAGTACATTCATGTCTTATTAGTTTACTAAATCTTAACCACATTAGGAAAAATAAGGAATTCCAATTAGGAATTGTTTTATCCTCATTCCTTAAAGTGAAAGAGCATACATCTCAAAGTCAGAGATCTCAAAAGTATTCTTAGAGCTAGACATTTTTACTGTTGTATATATATATCAAGATAAATTACCTATGCTGTGGGGGGCCTGGGTGGCTCAGTTATTAAACATCTGCCTTTGGCTCAGGGCATGATCCCAGGGTCCTGGGATCGAGCCCCACATGAGGCTCCCTGTACCACTGGGAGCCTGCTTCTTCCTCTCCCACTCCCCCTGCTCATGTTCCCTCTCTCACTGTCTGTGTCTCTCTCTGTCAAATAAATAAATAAAGTCTTTTTATAAAAAAATTACCTATGCTATGCTGCAGTAATAACCAAACTCCAAAATCCCAATGACTGCACACATCAAATTTTTGTTTTTCACCCATTTTACAAATCAGTAAGTCATGTGCTTCTCTTCAGGCTCTCCTTCAAAGTTTGAGTCAGAGATCCAGTCTACTTACCTCTTGCAACAACACCATGGAAGTATCCTTTGTTGCTAGTCATGGGAATGAGAGCAGGGGCAGAAATCACCTGCTCTGACTTGTAATATTTTTGCTGACATTCCACTGGTAAGAATTAGTCACATAGCTCAACCAGGATGAATGCCACTGGAGAATTTAAATCAAGAGAGGGATATTTGGTTTACAGTAATAATCTCAGCCACACTGAGCAATGGTCAACTCAGTGATTTAGAAAAAAATATTTTATTCTTGAATATACAGATAGTGTCTCTTTTCAACTGTGAATTGTTCAAAAATGAAATTTGCCTTCTTCTCTTTCCAATTTTCTACTTTGTCCATCTTGTACTTGTTGGCTTCATATGCATTTTACTGCCAAATGCTGCATAATTTGACAATGTAATTTTTTCACCTTGTACTTTTTTTTTTTCCCATTTCTGTAATTAGTATCTTATTTCAAACCTCATAATTTATCTGAATCATTTAATAGGCTGTGATTAATTTTTTCTCTGAAGTTAATGTCTCCTCATTCTTTACTTAAATCCTAGCTTTACTAGTGAAGAAACTTGAATGACCTTGGGCAAGTTCCTCTGTTTCTCAGTTTCTTCATATGTAAAACTTCAAAAATAGAGAAATTTTAATAGAGCGAATAGGAGGATTAAGAGTTAAAACAAAAGTGCTTAGAGGACTGCTTGGTGTTGGAGCACCTGGGCAGCTCAGTCAGTTGAACAGCTGCCTTCAGCTCGGGTCATGATCTCAGGGTCCTGGGATCAAGTCCCAAATCAGGCTCCATGCTCAGCAGAGCCTGCTTCTCTCTGCCTGTGGCTCCCCCTGCTTATGTTCTCTCTCTGACAAATAAATAAAACCTTAAAAAAAAAAAAAAGAACACTTAGTGTATACTACATACTCAAATATTAGCTCTTATTACTACTAGTCCAGCAATGTTTCTTATATTGACATTTTCATTATAATCCAGCATTGCAGAACATTTAGATTGGCATTCCACAGTAATATCCCAAACTATTATCATAGGACTCTGTACCACTATCATTGTTTTTTGAATACTAAATATCAGATTATATTCCCCTCTACTCATGATCTTCTACTTGGAGCAGATTTCTCCCACATTTCTGTCAAAAATCTCTGTTTATTACTACTATAGGAATGAAGCATTTCCTGATACTGAAAAGGGTGGAGGGAAGCTGTAGAGAAGTGGCAAGAAAGGAGAACATAGAACTAAGTAAACAATTTTAGCATTCTAGGGAAAATATTTCATCTTCCTTCAGAATCCCAGTGGCTAGCCTTGTGTTAATCAGGCTTCTCCAGAGAAACAGAACCAAAAGGATTGGCTGATTGATTTAAAGGAGTTGGTCCATGATTTTGTAAGCTGAAAAGTCCCAAGATTTGCAGTCAGCAAGCTAGCAAACAGCAGAGATTTTACAATTTGAGTTTGAAGACCTAAGCACCAAGAGATCTGATATTGTTAAGTTCCAGTTTGAAAGTCATCAGACTCCATACCCATGAGGAGCTGATGTTTTTAGTTGGGAGTCTGAAGGCTAGAAAAGACCAATGTCTCAGCTCAAGCAATCAGGCAGGAGGAGTTCCTTCTTACACAGCCTTTTTGTTCTATTAAGGTCTTCAATAGTTTGGATGAAGCCCACCCTCATTAAAGAATGCTATCTCCTCTACTTGTTCTATGGATCCAAAAGTTAATCTCATCACGAAATGCTCTCATGGACACACCCAGAATAGTGTTTCACCACATGTCTGAGTATCCCATTGCCCAGTCAAATTGACACATAAAATTAACCATTATACCTCTCCTTTATTATTGTTGCTTTTAAAGTTTTCTAAAGTAATGTATCTTTCAATATTAATTCTGTCTCATCTTCCTGTCTGCAAATTCTTGAAAGAAAAGATCATGTATCATTTTTAAATTTTTTTCCTTTTAAGAATTTGTACAATGATGCACAGCCTAGACTTTTTCAATAAATCCCTGTCCAACAGAACTTGAACTTGATCATATGACTCAGAAAGAGGTAGAACTTAACAATTATTGAATGACAAAGCTGCCTAGCAGCAGCTAATTTTAATCTTCATAAATAGCACCCAGTGGCCTAAATCAAATAGTCAATGAGATGGTACATGTTACCAAATTCTGTTGTGGCACATAAACCAGGATTCCATATAGTCATCAAATGTGCAAGTTTAAAGTCAGGAAACAAACAGATAACCTAATGTTTACATTAAAACCTATATTTTCAGGGCGCTTAGTCAGTTAAGCATCTGCCTACAGCTTAGGTCATGATCCTGGGCTCAGGAGGGAGTCTGTTTGAGACTCTTTCACTCCATCTCCCTCTGCTGCTCCCCCCATTCATGTTCTCTCTCAAATAAATAAAATAAAAACTTTAAAAAACCAAATTTGTAGTAGCTGTGAAAAGCCTACAAGTTCTTCCCCATACGCATCCTTTAAAATAAACAAGAGTATTTTACTTCCTATTTTCTAGAATGTTTTTGAAGTCAAATTTTGTTTATATTCTTAATTTTCTTGACATAAATTTGTTAAAACTACATATCTCCTGTGACTTCTTACAAATTAAAATCAGTGGAAATGTTTAAATGACCTTTTATAACTAATAAATATGTAATTTTTGCTTATTTTAAGAAATCTGAATATATGAATTTATATTTAATTACTAATTAAATCATTTTTATTTCTATTTATTGAAACTGCTGAAGTTTTCCCAAATACAATGCTTCCCCAAGCACACAGATATACACCCCTTTGTATTTTCAATTATTTTAATAATATTTGATAAGGATTATCTATCATTTTATTAATTGCTGTTATATTGAATATTAATATTATAATTAATATTGTTAATATCAATTAATAAAAATGTTAATATTGAACAAACAAATAAATTACCTTAGATATTATGTTACTATCTATGACAAATCATGAATCAATCTGTAAATATTGTAACTGGGATGCAGGAGTCAAGAGGACCTGGTTCTCCTGGTCCCAAAGAGACCAGGCTCTGCCACTAGCCACTGACAAAATCCAGAGGCAGGTAAATGAATGGTGGTGGTGAAACAAGAAAGGAATTTATCTCAGAGAGGCCAGTAAGGGGAAGACAGTGGACTAAGGTCTCAAAGACTATCTCCAAAGTGCTGAAATACTTACAGGTTTAAAAAAGGAAAATGTGGGCAAATGTCGGTGGGTACATGCAGGTTACAGCAGTAAAGATCAGGTCACTCACTAGCTTGGGGTCAATCACATGGGGTCTTGTTGGCTCAGGGCAGTTGTTATTGCTTGGGGAGAGAAGTTTAGGTTTCCATCATGGGCGCTTTGCCCACCATGTCTTTTGCCTGATTCAAAAGATAAGATGGAAAGAAGATTCTAATCAATCAGAAAGCATAGACTGAGGTCAAAATGGAGGTATTTGAAGTCCTTTTTCAGTATTATGGTATTGATGTGGTTTTGGAATACAGGTGAGGATCAGTGGGGTAGAGTCCGGAGCCAACAACCAAGAAAGAATTCTTGAGACGAGTTTGGTGCAAAATGGTGGTCTATGAAATGCAGGGGCAAAAAGAGTGGCTACACTGGGGTTGTGAGGGGTGGCTNCCCACCATGTCTTTTGCCTGATTCAAAAGATAAGATGGAAAGAAGATTCTAATCAATCAGAAAGCATAGACTTAGGTCAAAATGGAGGTATTTGAAGTCCTTTTTCAGTATTATGGTATTGATGTGGTTTTGGAATATAGGTGAGGATCAGTGGGGTAGAGTCCGGAGCCAACAACCAAGAAAGAATTCTTGAGATGAGTTTGGTGCAAAATGGTGGTCTATGAAATGCAGGGGCAAAAAGAGCGGCTACACTGGGGTTGTGAGGGGTGGCTTATTATATACTATGGGGTTGGGGGAGGTAAGGAAAAAGGGAGATTGAGAAAATACTTTCATATGTTAAAGAAGACTCACAGGATACTGGAGGCATTGCCATTGCCAAGTTAAGGTTGTTTCCCTCTGGCAAGGCATTAGCATTAAGATGGTTGGGGGCTTCCTAGAAGAATGTCACACAAGTTCCACCCAAGAGTGGGGGCTGGGGAGAGGTCACAGGGTGTTAGTTAATGCTTTGTGTTCAACCAGGCTTCTGCTCCTTCATCATTTCTCCCCTGAACAATTTTGACCCTTAAATCATTAAGGTTGTTGAAGGTGGAACGTCTCATCTTCTGTAACATCTTCCTGATGTATAGGGGCATAGAGATGTCCCTGCTTTTGGGTCAATATTGGTCAGTTGGGGCACATATAGCAGAGTTATGAAAGGGGAGGCAGCTGAATCCAACGTGGAAAACATAGATGAACCTACTTGAGTAAAAGTGATTATCTGTTAGCTGGAAGTTACGGCAGTGAAGGAGTCTTGGCACTAGGCAAGGAAACATCAGAAATGACAAAACAAGTTTAATATTGTAACGAGAAAGAGAAGTCTGAGTAAAAGACCTTTGATAGTTGGCCTTTGATAATTTTCCTCCAGCCCAGGAGTTTAAAGCAATCACTAAAGGAAAGCGATCGTTTAAAGTGCCAATTTGAGTATGTCAGTTAGAAATCCAGAAATATTTTGTGGTAACCTAGACTGTATACACAGCATTGTTTTTATGCTAGCACAAGTTTCACTTGTGTAATTTAAAACATCTAATGCCTTCTGTTTTCTAAAACTGTTTTCTAAAACTGCTTCACGTATTTGTAATACTTCAGCATTTAAAAGAGAAATGTTATTCCAGGTGTCATTTAGGGCTTTGACCATATACCTAAGTTTCCATGTGCCAAACAACATTTTCCAGTCTCAAAGAGGTAACAAATATAGATGCTAGGTGATCATACCACTGAGACACAGAACACGTCCACCATGTTTTTAAATTTGGAAGGTTGGCTGGGTTGGTGATGGTTTTAACAATGTGTCCACGCATCCAGGCAAAACCCCAGAGTACAGTGGCCTATACAGCCTGCGGGAAGCCATGGCTACAGGTTAGAGCTGCATAGCCACTGGGTCCCAGCCAGGAGCCAGTCATATAATACTGGGCCTCCTCGAACTGCTGTCAGGATTTCAAGGGCTACTTGGCTTTGGAGGGCCATACATGCAATTATTTCAGGCTCATATTTAACAAGGGAGTTGTGGCTTGATAATAATCCACTTTTCTTTCAAATTGCACCATGATCATGGAGGACCAGGAAAATATATTTGGTCAGTAAATATTTTTAAGGCTTTTGCCAATTGCAAAGTACAGGTGGGCACTATTAATTCTGTTTTGGGGACAGACATGTTTGCTGATAGGGCTTTGCCCTCAAAAGTCCTGACTTAGACTTGACTATAGCATACCCAGTTTTTCTTACGCCTCTTTTCCATGAAACTATTACCGTTGGTGAACCAATTGTCCTCTGTATTTTCAATAGGGACATTTTAAACCTGGTCGACTAGAGTAAACAAGATCAATAACTTCTGAATGGTTATGCTCTGTAGAAGTACAATGGTCAGGTCCAGCCTTAAGAGTAGCTGGATTTAAAGTCTGACAAATTTTAAGTATTATTTCAGGCTGTTGTATGCTTGGCTAAAGTCTCTCCTTGTAATTTTATATCCATAAAGGTGGCTTCAGGGATAAATATAACTATGCGGGATGAAACCATTAAGAAGCCCTCTTTGAAGTCTAGCTTTAATACCTTAATTAACAAGGAATCAGTGGCAAATCGGGGAAGACTTGTCAAGAGATAAGGGCATCCCCATTTCATCATCCAGTCCAATCATAAGGAAAGTGGGGTTATCCGTTATCTCCACAAGCCCATAGTTAACCCTATGGATTTGGGTATGCTTTGACTTTTAAGGAGCAATTTCATCACCCCAGCCACATAGAATTCGTCAAGGTGATAGCTGAATTATACAATCATTGGGGAATCAATCCCATTTCCTCATTGTTCAAATAATTAATTTTATGTCCATGGGGTCCTGTTATTAGCCCCACAGAATAAAAAGCATGAAGATTATCCATACATGAGCTATTGTATAGAAATAGAAAAAAAGCTATTTCTCTGAAGTTTGCCTCAAGTCATCTAGCTTAAGCAAACATTTAAGGACAATCAGATCTAGAATTTAACATCCACAAAGGTGAGTTACTTAAACATAATTTTCCTCTCTAAAATAACCCTCATTTCCAGAGATAGCCAAATCAGGACTAATTTGTTTGCAAAACAAGTCCAATTTCAGCAAACTTGGCGTAATTATTTACATAAGCTCAGCAAAAATAGTGACTGATGGTATAGATCTTTTAGAATCTGTTTTGCTGAACTTTGATAAGGAATCTTCAGGTTCAACTTTTAGCAGCCGCTACACGCCAGCCAAGCCAAGTATTTGCCGTCAGATGTGCCTGTGATACATGTAGATTTGGGCGGATTCCTCTTCATGAGGTCCCCAAAGTAGCCTGAGGTTCCTGCACCTGCCAGGAAGTGACATTCTTTACTCACCTGGTGAGGCTGCTGGCAACTCTGTAAGCAAGGTATCAGGCCAACATTTCCAAAGGGCTTTATGGCCCCAGTTTTCATAAAGTCAACCTTAGTTCCTTAAAGCTGTTAGGTCATATCTGAGTCTATGCATGTCTCTCAAATATGACCTTCCAGTCAAAGCCTTGGTAAAATAACCAGTGTTTCCAATGGTGTCCTATTACAATGAGAACAATACTTATTGAACTTATGCAAATGATTATGATTGTCATGGAGGAAAGAATACTTACTGAGACCTTTTTAATTTCAGAGGGTTCAGGTAGAGAGAGAAGTTAAATGCTTTAATTTGCTTTATTATTATTTCTGTACATCACTGATGTCTTAATCTGGAAGAGCAAACACTAGAGAACCAGCAATGTTTTAAACAAGAGTCACAACACTATAATCTTTTAGTTTATTTAGTCCCATGTGACTAATTCTTGTTTAGTTTGAATGCAACTTTAGTTAGTTCTGGAAATTCTTACCCATTTCAGTTTTAGGATTCTATAAAGCTGTCGAATACCTGTATCTGTCCTAAAAGTCCTTTATATGAATCTCTTTGAAGATAAAAGTCATTTTAGAAGACAATAAGAACAATTACAAATAAAAACACAGAATGGACATGGTTAGAGGTCTGATGAGATGAGAGTTTACAATATAGCTGGCAAGGAAATCAGGTTATTTCTGTGACACATAACACTTCAATAGCCAGAATAGAGTGAAGATGACCTTATATTAAAACTTTAGGAATTGCATATCATCTTTAGAATAATTTAGCATTTACCTAAATGTAACTTAAGTCTTATCATTTGTTTAACAGTGCTTCTGGAGTAAGTTAACATACCAAATAAAAAGGCCTAATGAGTTAAAGAGACTTCATTTACAATTTAAATCTTGGTAAAGTTTGTTAAACCTTAAAGTTATAACACATGCCTGAATAGGATTACAGATCATTTCAAAACTCTATTTTTATCTAACCAAGGTGACAATACAAGATTTGAAAGGCATATATTCAGGGTTCTATAGCTGTTAGCAAAACTTAGCTCCTTTAATACTAAGAAGTTAACTAAGTGATAGAAGACCTGATAATGACAAAATATAGAAACTTTGTTTTCTGGACAAAGAGAAAACTTTACATTTTCTTATCCAGAGTAGATGACCAATTCAAGAAACCTTTGTCTTTTTGAACAGAGAGAAAGCAGATTTATGTATCTTATACCACTGTACTTTAAAGCCTGTTCATTTCAATCTTAGTCCTGCCTGACCACGCCTAAAATTCCATTCCAAGATTTCCCTTCACAAACCTTCTACAACTTTCTTTTGCATTCAGATTTTATCCCAAGCCATCTTTCCAAACAACCATCTTATTTAGGACAAAATTGCCTTCTTTTACCTTCAATAAAAAATGCATTCCCATTCCTTATCCTTCTTACATATCTCCTACTTTTTTAATACAGAGTTGCTTCCTTATTTCCATCAGTCTTCATTACATTTAGTAGAATTTTGCATTCTTTAGAAACCTTAGTCTCCAGTGAAAGCTAAGTAGTAACCAACTGAACTGTTACACCAGAATTCTTCAGATGGCAAATTTATGAATTAATTAAACACAAAACATGTTTACCAACAGACTGAAATATCCTTAGTTTCTTTGCAGTAAGTCAAAAGCACAAACCTACATCCAGTACTCAATGCTTTAACACTTTATCCTATTTGGAAAAATGTCCAATAAATTGAATTCCATTTATTATCCAAGCAAATCTTTAAAGTTTCAGGCTACCAAATACTCTGAAAGCTATTTTAACAATTACCCATGAAAACTTCGATGAGACAATTAACCACCATTTTAGTCTTTTTACTAATAACTCACAACAGAGATAACACAAGTTTGTTTGACCTTCAGTAAACCTTGATAGAATAAAAGTTTTACATTTAATGCTGATAACTTAAAAGACATGTCTATCTTAATTAAACCAACAAACTTAACTTAGTTTAAATACTGAATTATGTTCCACCTGGATCCTCCCCATTGTCAATTTTTACCTGAGACACTGGTGGAGAAATCTGAAGTGAGTGGTGTTAAGTCCGGGGTGGGGGGTGCCCTTCTTGCTCCTTGATGATGAGGGTAGGACAAGGAGCCGTGGTGCAGGAGGCACTGATGGTACAGAAGCCAGTTACGCAGGCTGCACACAAGGTGGTACGGAACCAGGAGGAGGCAGAAAGGGAAGTGCTGCTAGAAGGCAGAGAAAGGGTTCCCAGTTCTAGAGCTCTTCAGCTCCAACAGAGGAGCAGACACCATGTTTTGTCACCAACAATGGGGAATTGGCAGTCCATGTTGGGCCAGAGAAGACAGGGAATTTCCTTGAAACAAAGGGAGTTTCGTAAGCTGCTTGGGAATATTCCTTAAAGTCCCTGTCCAAAGGGAGACTAACCCCAGTTGGCTCCAGTTATAGTCATCAACCCGGGAAATGAGTGAGGGAGACACCCCCACATCTGTTAGAAGGAACAGTGAGAGAGAAGAGAGTCAAGAGTCCCCTTTGCTTAGGGATGGCCTGTGTTTCCTCCAGCAAACTGGGTTTACTCGGAGGAGGCCTATTTAGATAATTATCATCCAACATGTCAGGAGAGAGTTTACTAGCTGACCCATTCAGGCAAGCACATTCTGTAGGAGGCCCTTAGGTCGGGGTCCTGGTGTAGAGCAATGAAGGCCTAGGTATGAGCAATGAAGGTACCCCAGGCCCATTTGCCCTGTTCCTTACAGAAGAGATCTAACTGATAGATCCCACTGAGGCCATGTAGTGTTACAGATCAGTACTTTCCTAAATGTTGCAATCCGAATTGTTTCCGATGGGTTAAAAGGCACCACAAGGGAGAATCCTTGGGTACCAAAGGAGAAGCCTACTGAGGCCATGCTTCCAGAAGTGTAAAGAATGTCCATTACCAAATCCCCCCCGACTCTCAGGTGGCATCCCACACAGGGTATGTCAGAGGTTCCTGTGTGTCAAAAGTGACTGGAGGCGTCCCTCAAACAAGACATCACTATTGATCACAATCCTGTTTTCCCATGAAGACATTCCTGCTGTAAAAGGCCTGTAGGAGGGATGCCGGCGTCTCTCCCCTACCCCATTGCATCTTAGCCTGCCGATGGGTGCCTGGTGAATGGACTGAAATACCCATGCCATGCCATCTTATGTCCTCAAAGTTGCGTACTGCCCTGCCATTTTAACCCATGGGAAATACTAGAAAAGTTTTACAAGGGGAAATTATTGAATTTTGTAGTCTAAGTAGTTAGTGGAGGGCATTGATGGAAAACAGTAAAGATGGAAATCCATCATGGCTAAGTGACATTCCAACACATGTGGTACTTACAGCCAGCTTCCTTAGGAAACGTTCCCCAGTTGGGTTGTAATTCCATTGGGTAGTGGTTTCAGCCAGCTCCGAGTGGAGATCCCATGGCCAGAAGTGGCTAGACCAGGGATATGAAGGGGATCACATCAGATCAACAGAAGGAAACTTCACATGGGAGTCTTAAGATTGGCAGCCATGCTAGTCACTTAGGTGGCTGTCCCATGCCCAAGACAGAGGACTTTGTATAAGGCCAGCAGTAAAGAGAGGGCATCAAGTTTCTGGGTCTTATTAACATCCCGGCTGGGGTACTAACTTCCAGCCAAAAGGCAGGCTTTCTCCTCCCCATAGAGTAGCCACGGGCTAGAGGATTGCACCTGAGCAATTGGCATGGAAGTGTTCCAATATGGCCATATTCCTTGAAGAGCCCCTGAATGGAGAGTAAAGGGAGAGGAGAGAAAGTACTCACTAATTTTGCACGGAGGCTCAGAGTCCAGATGTAAAGACTCAAAGCCCCATGTTCAGGCACCATATGATGGGGTTTTGAAATATAGGTGAGATTCAGTGGGGTAGAGTCTGGAGCCAACAACCAAGAAAGAATTCTTGAGATGTCTTTGGTGCAAAATGGTGGTTTATTAAAGCATGGAGACAGAACCCTGGGCAGAAAGAGCTGCTGCACTGGGGTTGTGAGGGGTGGCTTATTATATACTATGGGTTTGGGTGAGGTAAGGAAAAAGGGAGGTTGAGAAAATACTTTCATATGTTAAAGAAGACTCACAGGATACTGGAGGTATTGCCATTGCCAGGTTAAGGTTGTTTTTCCCTCTGGCAAGGCATTAGCATTAAGATGGTTGGGGGCTCCCTGGAAGAATGTCACACATGTCCACCCAAGAGTGGGGGGTGAGGGGAGATGGCAGGGTGTCAGTTTATGCTTTATCTTCAGCCAGTCTTCTGCTCCCTCATCAGTATATATATGTATTTATATGTATATGTGTATATATCTATAAAATACTGTGTGTATGTATTTACTATGGTATTTATATTATATATTATTAATATTATGGTATATATATTTATATGTAGCTGTATATATATTCCATATGTATATGAATTTATATGTAAAATGTATGTATATGTATTTCAGAGGGTTTGCCAAAGCATATGACAAAGCAGTTAGGACTCCCTTCATATGAGTAGGTTAGGGATTAGAGTCTCCTCACAAGGAACAAAATGGCATACACTGTGAAGTTAGTATAGATTTTTCTTATTTAATAGGAGTCAAGCTAAATACATCTTGACCTTAGCCAGCTTTTAAGTTCTATCCCCATAAGAAATAAAATACAATTAATCATTGAAACAAAACATGGAAAGTATAAACTAAATGATGGTTAACCAATGTATTTTCAGGAAACTCAGCTTGGTATAATTACCAATCTGTTTAGATTATATAAAATACACATATATGAATGTTTAAATTATCTAAATGACTTTAATTTTTCCATGTTAGAATGATTAGTACATTTTCTAACATAGAGCTAAAAATGCAAAACAAAGAAAACAAAATATGGCATAAATTTCTATTTCAAAATACCATTTTATTTTCCATCCAGGAGTTTGTATTTTTTTCTTGATACCCTACTATCCAAATCACCTTTGCCATATAGATGCTGTTGTTATATTGAATTTCCATATTCATGTATTTTAATCATTTAGTCTTAGGTTGGCAATANTTGCCATATAGATGCTGTTGTTATATTGAATTTCCATATTCATGTATTTTAATCATTTAGTCTTAGGTTGGCTTTAAACTAAAAGAAGTCTTTATGTTTAGTTGTAACTCTTTGTTATGATACAACATTGGCCTTACAATTTCATGTTCTAATGTACTCTATAGTCTAAAATATATTTTATTTGCATTCTCAGTTTTATCCCTACTGAAGTTTTTCATAATTCCAGCAGAATTCTGGTCTGAAACTGCTAAGGCAATAAGTATGCAAAGGGTGTGAATTATTTATTTATACAGATGGCTTTTAAGTTGAGGCCAACATTAATTTGACTAGGTCACTGGCTATGGAAAGCTGAAAGCCACGTAAATAGTTGGGGAGCCAATGTCATTTAATTAGTGTACTAATGTCTACAGTTTCTGAATAATATATACTCACTTCAAAAAAATGTTATTTAATTGATGAAAATGACCTTTGTTATATATCTTTATTAATCAGATTCTATCTTACTTAATAACATGACTTCATATAATTTTCTGAGCAGTTATTGCCAAGTGCCCAAACTATTTATACACTAAATTGTGCTAAAAATGTAGATACTGCTAGTTCATCTTTTGCCGCTTTATAGATGAAAATGAGGCTCTGCAAGAATTAGAAGCAGTTCCAACTATCCTTCCTCATCATCTTTATATACAGTTAGCAAATCTGAGCTTATTTCATAAACTATGGATGGATTTTTTAAATTGATTTTTCAAGATCCCCATTCTTAAAATAAGGCTCCTTGTGTATAACTAAGTTATGGATTCAAGTTTTATGCTATCTAATGTCTCTGCATAAGGACTCTCCAATATAGCCAATTTCAGGATGCTGCTCTGAGTTCACTTCATCTTGCAAGATGGATTCAACTGTGGAATTAGATGTAATGCCTTTTGTTAAATAACATACTGATCTCTTTGTTAAAACAGCTCACCTGCTTTGGTTATTTAAATTCTCTTCTTTTTCTGCATGTAAATGTACTCATTCATAAGTCTCTTTTTATTTTTCTTTCTCATTCTGGCATTTTTATGCTATGAGTGTGGTTCTCTTTCTAAACTACAGCTCGTTTTTTGTTGTTGTTGCTGGTTTTGGTTTTGTTGTTGTTTTTTTTCTCTTTTCCTGCAATTAATGGAACATATGCATTATGTAGGAGTCCCTGTTTTCATCTGGCCTGGAAAACGTTTTAGGCAACAACATGATTTGTTTCAACTTTATTAGTGGACAAAAGCCAACATATTCCTCACAAACTTGTAGACTTGCTTGGCATTTTATGCAGCATTCAGTTTAAGCAAACAGGTCTTTGAATATGCTTTAAAAACATTGAATCTTGCTAGTTTAGTTAGAAGCCAAAATTCAGGACTTAAACTCTGGGAAGACGCTCAATTTCCCTAATCATTCCCTCTGAAAAGCAGGGCTTCGATTCCAGACAAAAGGCAGTTAAATCAATTAATCGTGGTAATTTACTTTATATTTTCTTTGCTTATCCACACTGATATATAGTTCTAAATTTGATCCTACTGTCACGGTCTGTGTATATATATGTATACATAACACGTATATATAACATGTATATATATGTATACGTATATATACACATGTATACATGTATTTATTTGTCCATGCATCTCTTTTATTGGCAATAGGTTTGGAATCTCCTTTTGACTAACTCAGGGAATCTGAGATTTCCAAAATGGAGCATCAAGCCTAAGAGAGGGTCTTTTTAAAATAGCTTAGGGAGAAAGAATTTATACACTTTATCAGATGAGAAACCATGAACTTTTAAAAAGGCCTTTTAGCCAGCTGCAAGCCCTCAGCCTGGATTTAACTTCCTTACCAAGACCCCTGAATCATCTGCATTCTTCACTTCCAAAGGAGCGAATGCAATTTAAAATGTTTCAATCCCTCATTTGTATATTAACTCAACCAATCCCAGTCAACCAATTTCAATCCTTGTTTTGCATAGAGGACCTGAATGAGAACAACACTATATGCCTTTTGCTTATATAACAGCCCCCCTCTTTACCTTTCCTGAAACATACTTCAGGTTTCTACCTGAATCTGTGTCTCCCGAGTTGCAATTCTAATTGCCCAAATAAATGCCTGTTTGCTTAATTTCCAGTGAATTCTTTCTTGTTGACACGGATGGCCCTGTATCTGATGAACTATTCTAACTGTGCCATCTGTAAAAATCTGTACTTATCTGACAAGTCAAAATAACCTTCAGTAAACTTTTCACTATTTGTGACAATAAATAATTCTTCAGGTCAGAGAAAGCCAAGTGATTTACAAATTCAAGACATCCTTCACACTGCATACTCCTCCAGTATAGGAATTATTAAACTTGTATATAAATAAAGTTATCAACCTCTTTTTTTATTTTTCTTATTTCTAGAACTATAAATAGATACAGTCAGATTCAGGTCTATCCCATGATGAGTACTACTATTGGGTGAACACAATTATAATGAAACTACACTAGATTATTATGCAGATATAGGCATATATTGATGTGTTTGCCTTTCATTTTTAGATTGAAATCAATTCTACTTTAGTGTCAGTACATTCGGGATAGAAGGGATATCCTACTGTGATTTCAGCATAATAATGGCTGATTGAAGTGTCAATGATTCAGCTGTGTTTTATATTACAAAGTTAAACATGGTCTTTTCATTTAAACAAAATGGATCAGAATAGATGGGGGTGTCAGGACAAGAGGTCAATGTGGAACAATTTAAGCACCTGCATACTCCATTGAAAAACAAAAACGAATCTATTAACTTGACCCTGGCCATGATTGGGACTGTACCTTGACCTCTCACACTTCAACAAGCAGTTCAACTTTCTGAACACACATTACTTTTTATTTTCTTGGATGTTATTGCAGATGATGTAATACCATTTAAATGAATTGTTTAAAACTCTGAGGAAAGAAGATGCTAAATTTATAAAAAGTCCATAGATTTTATTATTCATGTATTTTGAATAATGATTTCTTTTTGGGAAGATGGAGGCAGGTGAAGGCATAGGTTATAGATATACTGAAGGCATAGCTCTTGAAAATGAACTGGGAAATATTTGCAAAATGTAAATAGCTTCATTGATTTAAAAATTACCATAATAAAATAATTTGGAAATTAAGAGTATGAATTTAGATCATACCCTTTTTTAAGAAAATTACATATATATGTGGATATAAATTGGCAGTGCATATAATTCAAAAATGAGAATATAAAAGTGAGGGTGTAAGCTGACCAGTGGTCCATCTGATGAGGGAGCAGGAGGCAAGCTGAGGACAAAGCACGAGCTGACACCCTGCAACCCCCACCCCCACTCACAGCTGGGATGCATATGATATTCCTCAAATATTCCCGGCTGCCCTAAAGCTAAAGAAGGAAAAACAGATGGTTAACTTATAGAGATTACAGTCCTACAAGACAGGAGTCTCCCTCAGTTTACAAATGTGTTAGTGATTTACAGGGGAAAAAAAGGCATTCCTATCAATAACCCAACTTCCAGAAGGAAATGTAGATAAAATTAAATGTCTTTATAATCTGCATTGACAATTCTTGAGGCAGGTAGAGTATAATGTTCCTCCAAGAAGCTCCCAACTGTCTTAATAGTAATGCCTTACTAGAGAGAAAAACAACATTAATTTGACAATGGCAAGGCCTCCAGTATCTCTTAGGTCCTCTTTAGCATATGAAAGTTCTTAAACCTCCCTTTTCCTTACCTTCCCCAACTCCCAAGTATATAATCAGCCCTCACAAACCCAGTGCAGCATCTCATTCTGCCCAGGGTGCCTTAATAAAATCACCTTTCTTGCATCAAGGACATCTCAAGAATTCTTTCTTGGTCCTTGGCTGTGGACCTCACCCCACCATACCTCACCTACACTCAAAAACTATATCAAACCTTAGTTAAATTCTTAAACCTGTCTGGCATACTGAAATCATCTGTTAAAATAGTTCAGCCAGGACATCTCTAGTCCTCTACTTAATGTTACTACTTCTTCAAGTGTAATTATTGTAGGTGATTGTTATTTTGTCTTTATATTTTTCTATATAATTCAGAATTTTAATATTATTTATTAATGTTATAAGATCATACACTTATTTATTAATGAAAAAACAACATCTAGGTTCATGGAAGAAGTACTGATTTTTGTCATCTGATTTAAACATAAAGTTGGCAGAATTCACTAGAATAGACCAGGTTATTTCCTTTCCTTTAATAAATGTTATTTATCAGACTGTGCACTAAGTAGAAATAGACTATAATTAAAATTTAATGGCAAAATTTTGTTTTCATTGTGAAACATATCCACTAGAAAATGGATAAGGAAATATAGTGCATTTTGATCTTTATTCTGCAAAAGTTTGACGAAATTTACTGGCACCTTTCTTGTCATAAGCATGGCAGTATGCAAGCAACCCCAAGAAGGGTCAGCACCACAGCGAGGTGAATCCTGCCCTGGAGATAAGGGACTATTAACCATGCATACCAGTTCCACTGCAGCCCTAGTAGTGGCTGGGGGCAGACATTGTGTCTAACTGCAGAACCAATCTACCAATGAAAGTTTCTTAGGAGACAACACAGGGAAATTACCCTGTAATTCAGCACTATTGCAGCTCTGGTAAATGCCTCGACGACTCAACTCAAGCCCAAGGTGGCTCCAGACTGGCCTACTAAAAACACAGAAACCAAACCCTGCCCTTAATAGGCAAAACAGCAATTGCAGATGACTGGACTGAAGGTAAATGTGGTTCAGCCACCATAGTAGAGCACATGCAACACATATAAGAGACACCCCTGTTGTGCCAGGCTCTAGTGAACAGGGAACACTGCACTGTAGGGCACCACATGACCTTTTCTTCATAAGGCCACTACTTTTAAGAACAGGAGATTTGGCTGACTTTCCTAACACATAAAAACAGACACAGAGAGTTAGACAAAATGAAGAGATAGAAGAATATGTACCAAACTTAAAGAATAGGACAAAATCACAATAAAAGGTCTACATGAAACAGAGTTAAGTAATATTCCTGATAGAGAATTTAAAGTAATGGTCATTGATACTCATTGGCCTGGAGAAAAAAATTGAAGGACCTCAGTGAGACCCTTAATGAAGAGATAGAAAACATAAAAAGAACCAACCAGAGATAAAGAAATCAATAACTGAGGGGCGCCTGGGTGGCACAGCAGTTAAGCGTCTGCCTTCAGCTCAGGGCGTGATCCCAGCGTTCTGGGATCGAGCCCCACATCAGGCTCCTCCACTATGAGCCTGCTTCTTCCTCTCCCACTCCCCTGCTTGTGTTCCCTCTCTCACTGGCTGTCTCTATCTCTGTTGAATAAATAAATAAAATCTTAAAAAAAGAAGAAATCAATAACTGAGATTAAAAAGACACTAGATGGAATAAATAATAGACTAGAGGAAGCAGAAGAATGGGTCAGCACATTGGAGTAATGGAAAGTAATCAGGCTGAACAGAAGAGAGAAAAAAATGAAAATATACTTAGGGAACTCAACAATACCATCAAGCACAATAATATTCACATTATAAGGATACCAGAAGGAGAAGGCAGAGAAAAGAGGCCAGAAAATATATTTAAAGAAATAATAGCTGAAAACTTCCCAAATCCAGGAAAGGAAACAGAAATCTAGACCAGGAGGAACAGAGAGTCCCCAACAAAATCGACCCAAGGAGATCCTTAAGACACAAAGTAATTAAAATGGCAAAAGTAATGACAAAGAGAGAATTTTAAAAGCAGGAAGAGAAAAGAAAACAGTTACATATAATGGAAATCCCATTGGTTTATCAGCTGATTTTTCAGCAGATGCTTTGCAGGCCAGAAAAGAGTGGCATAATATATTCAAAGTTCTGCAAGAAAGAAACCTGCAGCCAAGAATACTCTATCCAGCAAGGTTATCATTCAGAATAAGAGGAAAGATAAAGAATTCCCCAGACAAACAAAAGTTAAAGGAATTCATGACCACAAAATCAGGCCTACAAGAAATGTTAAGGAGGAGTGGAAAGGAAAGGAAAGGAAAGAAAAGGAAAGGAGAGGAAAGGAAGGGAAAGACCATAAGTAGGGGTAGGAAAAGCAGTAAGCACAAAAGCAGTAAAGATAAGTAATATGTATAAAAATCAGTCAAGGAATTCACAAAAGAGACAGACTTAACTATGACACTATATACCTAAAATGTGAGGAAGAGAGGAGTAAAGAATGGGTTCAAACTTAAGGGATGATCAACTTAATATAGAATGCTATATGCAGAAGAGGTTATATACAAACCTAATGGTAACCACAATTCAAAAACCAGTAATAGATGTGCAAAATTTGAGAAAAAAGAAACCAAATATATCACTAAAAAAAACCAACAGTGAGAGGAGAGAACAAGAGAAAAAAAGAAAATAGAAGAACTACATAAAACAATCATAAAACAAGTAACACAATGGGAATAAGTACATACCTATCAACAATTACACTGCATGTGAATGGACTAAACACTCCAATCATAGGACATGTGGTAATAAAATGGATAAAGAAGCAAGACCCATCTATGTGTTGTCTACAAGAGACTCATTTCAGACCTAAAGACACATACAGATTGAAAGTGAAGGAATGGAAAACCATTTATGATGCAAATGGAAGTGAAATGTAAGCTGAGGTAGCAATAAATATATTGAACAGCATAGACTTTAAACCAAAGACTATGACAAGAAATGAAGAAGGGCACTATATCGTAGTAAAGAGGTCTATCCAACAAGAAGACCTGACAATTGTAAATATTTATGCCCCCGTCTTGGAAGCACCTAATTTAGGAGCACCCCTACAATAATAGTAGGGACGGTAACACCCACTTACATCAATGGACAGATCATCTAAGCTGAAAATCAACAAGGAAACATGGGCTTTGAATGACACATTAGACCAGATGGACTTAATGGATATATTCAAAACATTCCATCCTAAAGCAGCAGAGTGTATATTCTTTTTGAGTGCATATAGACATTCTCCAGAATAGATCACATACTAGGTCACAAATGAGGCCTAAACAAAGTACAGAATAACTGAGATCATACCATGCATATTTTCTGACCACAGTACTATGAAACCTGAAGTCAACCACAAGAAAAAACTTGGAAAGACCACAAATACATGGAGGTTAAAGAATATCCTACTAAAGAATGAATGGGGTCAACCAGGAAAATAAAGAAAAAAATTAAAAAGTACATGGAAACAAACGAAAATGAAAACATAATGATCCAAAATTTTTGGGATGTAGCAAAAGCAGTCATTAAGAGAGAAGTATATGGCAATACAGACCTACCTCAAGAAGCAAGAAAAATCTCAAATATATAACCTAATCCGATGTGCAAAGGAGCTAGAAAAAGAACAATAAATGAAGCCTAATGCCAGCAGAAGAAGGGAAATAATAAAGATTAGAGCAGAAATAAATGATACAGAAACAAACAAAATAGTAGAACAGCTCAATGAATCAAGGAGATGGTTCTTTGAAAGAATGAACAAAATTGATAAACCCCTAGCCAGACTTAGCAAAAAAAGAAGAGAGAATGGACCCAAATAAATAAAATTACAAATGAGAGAGAAGAAATAACAACCAACACTGGAGAAATACAATTATAAGAATATTATGAAAATTATATGCCAACAAATTGGGCCATCTGGAAGAATGGATAAATCTCTAGAAACATATAACCTGCCAAAACTGAATCAGAAAGGAACAGAAAATTTGAACAGATCAATTACTATGAAAGAAATGAATCCATAATAAAAATAAAAAACTCCCAACATACAAAAGTCCAGGGCCAGATGGCTTTTCAGGTGAATTCTACCAGACATCTAAAGAAGAGTTAACACCTATTCTTCTCAAGCTATTCCAACAAATAGAAGAGGAAGGAAAGTTTCCAAATTCATTCTGAGGCTAGCATTACTCTGATACCAAAATCAGAGAAAGACACCAAAAAAAAAAAAATCCTAAACAAAATATTAGCAAACTAAATCTAACTACACATTAAAGTCATTCACCACAGTCAGGTGGGATTTACTCCTGGGATGCAAGGGTGGTTCAATATTTACAAATCAATTAATGTAATACATCACATCAACAGGAGAAGGTATAAAAACTGTATAATCATTTCAACAGGTGCAAACAAAGCATCTGACAAAGTACATTTATTCATGATAAAAACCCTCAACAAAGTAGGTTTAGAGGGAACATCCCTCAACATAATAAAGGCCGTATAAGAAAAACCACAGCTGGGGCGCCTGGGTGGCTCAGTCGTTAAGCATCTGCCTTTGGCTCAGGGCATGATCCCGGCATTCTGGGATAGAGCCCCACATCAGGCTCCTCCCCTGGAAGCCTGCTTCTTCCTCTCTCACTCCCCGTGCTTGTGTTCCCTCTCTTGCTGGCTGTCTCTCTCTCTGTCAAATAAATAAATAAAATCTTAAAAAAAAAAAAAAGAATAGAAAAAGAAAAACCGCAGCTGACCTCATACTCAATGGCAAAAACAGAACTTTTCCCCTAATACTAGAAATAAGACAAAAATGTCCACTTTTACCACTTTCATTCAACATAGTATTGTAAGTCCTACCCATATGAAATCAGACAAGAAAAAAAATAAAAGGCATCCAAATTAGTAAGGAAGAAANGTCCACTTTTACCACTTTCATTCAACATAGTATTGTAAGTCCTACCCATATGAAATCAGACAAGAAAAAAAAATAAAAGGCATACAAATTAGTAAGGAAGAAGTAAAATTTTCACTCTCTGCAAGATGACATGATATTCTATATAGAAAACCCTAAAGACTCTATCAAAACACTACTAAAACTGATACATGAATTCAGTACAGTACAGGATACAAAATCAATCTACATAAATCTGTTGCACTTCTATACACTAATAATAAAGCAGCAGGAAGAGAAATTAAGAAACCAATCCCGTTTACAATTGCACCAAGAATAATAAAAACACCTAAGAATAAACTTAACCAAGGAGGTGAAAAGCCTGTACTCTGAAAACTATAAAATATTGACAAAAGAAATTGAAAACGATACGATCAAATGGCACTGGCACAAAAAGAGACATACGGATCAATAGAACAGACTAGAGAGCCCAGAAATAAACCCATAATCAATTAATCTTCAACAGAGGAGGCAAGAATATACAATGGGAAAAAGACTATCTATTCCACAAATGGTGTTGGGAAAAACAGCACAGCTACATGCAAAAGAGTGACCTGGACCATCTTCTTACACCATACACAAAGATAAACTCAAAATGGATTAAGGACCTAAATGTGAGACATGAAACCACGCTAATTCTAGAAGAGAGCACAGGCAGAAATTCCTTTGACATTGGCCGTAGCAACTTCTTTCTCTGGATGTGGCTCCTGAGACAAAGGAAACAAAAGCAAAAATCAACTGTTGGGATGACATAAAAATAGTTTCTGCACAGCAAAGGAAACAATCAACAAAACTAAAAGACAACTTATTGTATGGGAGAAGATATTTGCAAATGACATCTGATAAAGGGTTAGTATCCAAAATATATTAAGAACTTATAAAAACTCACCACCTAAAAAACCCAAATAATCCAATTAAAAAATGGGTAGAAGAGATAAGTAGACATTTTTCCAAAAAAGACATCCAGATGAATAGTAGACTCATGAAAAGATGCTCAATATCACTAATCATCAGAGAAATGCAAATCGAAATCACAATGAGATACCACCTCACACTGTCAGAATGGCTAACATTAAAAAACATAAAAACAAAAACACAAGAAACAAGAGAGAATGTGGAGAAAAAAGAACCCTCCTGCACTGTTGATGGGAATGCAAACTTGTGCAGCTGCTGTGGAAAACAGTATTAAGTTTTCTCAAAACCTTAAAAATAGAACTGTCATGGGATCCGTTAATTCCACTACTGGGTATTTACACGAGGAATATGAAAACAAGAATTTGAAAAGATATATGCACTCTTATATTTATTGCAGCATTAGCTACAATAGCAAAATTGTGGAAGCAGCCCAAGTGTCCATCATCAGGTGAGGGATAAAGAAAAGGTAGTGTGTATATACAATGGAATATCACTCAGGCATAAAAAAGNAATTTGAAAAGATATATGCACTCTTATATTTATTGCAGCATTAGCTACAATAGCAAAATTGTGGAAGCAGCCCAAGTGTCCATCATCAGGTGAGGGATAAAGAAAAGGTAGTGTGTAAGGTAGTGTGTGGAATATCACTCAGGCATAAAAAAGAATGAAATATTGCCATTTGCAATAACATGGATGCTTCTAGGGTCTATAATGATAAGTGAAATAAATCATAGAAAGACAAATACCATATGATTTCACTCATATGTGGAATTTAAGAAACAAAGCAAATGTACAAAGATAAAAAGGGACAAAGCAAACTATAGAGAACAAACTGATGATTACCAGAGGGGAGGTGGGTGAGGGGTTAGGTGAAATTGTGAAGTGGAATAATCACTTATTGTGATGAACACTGAGTAATGTACAGAGTTGTTGAACTACCCTACTGTACACCTGAAACTAATATAACACTATATTAGAATTAATTTAATTCTAGTATAGTAGTATAGATTACTATACTGGAATTAAAATAAAAAATATGCTTAAAAATTACTGGCCCCTTTCTAAGTAAACTGTTCTATATTAGCAAGGGCATTTTTAGAAAGGAAAAGCTTTTACACCTACCTTCTTAGGTTCATTTTGGGTGGATGAGGGGACTACAAATTAAACTGACAGAAGAAAGATTAAGAAAAGCCAATGGGGCACCTGGGTGGCAAAGTGGTTAAGCATCTGCCTTCGGCTCAGGGCGTGATCCCGGCGTTATGGGATCAAGCCCCACATCAGGCTCCTCCGCTATGAGCCTGCTTCTTCCTCTCCCACTCCCTCTGCTTGTGCTCCCTCTCTCGCTGACTGTCTCTATCTCTGTAAAATAAATAAACAAAATCTTTAAAAAAAAAAAAAAAGAAAAGCCAAAATGTAATCATGTATTATGTATTTTTATTTATGTATGTATGGAAGTATTTTTTATTTATGTATGTATGGAAATGTGGCTCAAAGAGTTGGTTAGAATTTGGGGCTAATGTCACATATTAGGGTATAAGAAATGAGAAAAAGGGCACTCCTGGGAAATTGAATGACTTCTTACATGGGAAGGGGTGAGGAAGCAAGGGAACTCATGGGAAAACAAATGACTTTTAGGAAAGGCAAATGGGCCCTTAAGAGAACAGGGGAGAAAAGGGGTAGGTTTGAGACAGTATCTGTTTACATGTAGTGCTGACTTCTCCTCTCTAGTAGTAAGAGTCAATCTCCCTGGTTGTGCAACTCCAGGGAATGGGGATTTATGACAACTGAGTTCTTTGAAGGAGTCTCTGCTTTTAGGAAGATAAAGGAGTTCAGGAAAAAATCTATTCTCAAATGTTTTCAGCTCAAAATACTTTTTATGCTACAGTGGCCTATTTTGAACCTCTTCAGCCACTATTGGGACAAGTTGTTAAAATGTTGGATACTCCCTCTGAATAAAGAGCTTACTGGAATCAATATTTTCTCATCTTAATAAGCAGCATTTCTTTTAAAAGAAATGGATAGCACAGTTTAGAGATTCTGGAAAGTTGGTGTTAGCAGATAAGCAGTGTGAGAGAGAACCTGCTCATTGCTGAATCATTTTTTCTGGAACCTCCTTATTAAAATGGAATCACTACCCAGTGTTTCATAGAGATCACCTCACAGACAGTATCTGTGTGATCCTGCATTCACAGATGGAAACTATGGCTATTTATTTCACATTTGAAGAAGTTGAGATTTTCAACTCTGCTTCTCACTTTATATTGTTCAGATCAACTTTAATTAGTGTGCATCTAATAGATATGTATTCTGTTAATACATTAACATTGTTATATCTGTAACTCATTTGAAATCGTAGATGACTCAGGGCCACATTAGCATTTTCTTTTCACCAAATGTGCTATCAAGAACAGGCTTAAGAACAATTTATTTTACATGTTCATTGTATAAAATAAAATAGAAAATTCATATGAACAAGAAGAAAAAGGAAAAATCTCATATAATTATATGAACAAGAGGTCAGATTGTTAAAATTTTTATTTATGTTCTTCCAGACATATATTATGTAATACAAATGTATATAATTATTCTTATGAAATGGGGGATCTACTGTACATTATACTTTGTAACCTGATTTTTCCCTGAGAAATATGTCATAAATATTTTTCGGTGTTAATAAGATAACTTTATCTTAAGTTGTCTTTGTCCCCTTTTATGACTGAAACATACTTTTAAAAACCATATCTTATAATTTAATATTCAGATTGTGTCAATATTTCAGTAATAAAAATACTTTGCTTTAAACATCCTTTTCATATATATTTATACATCTGTCTCATTGTATCCTCAGGATACATTCTTAGAAATATAATGATGCAAAATTTATACATTTTTTAAGTAACCATAATTTTACCAATTATATTAATTTTGTTATAAATAAACTATTTCTTTCTTAATAAATAACCCCCCTCTGCCCTCTGCCCCTTCATCCCCATGTTACTCCCATTTTCTTGCTTCACTGATTTGAATTTCTTGGTATTTCCCTTTTCCCTCTATTTAGTATTTTTATTGTATGTTTCTTACTGTCTATTGGATTGGCCAATAACATATCAAAGATGAAAAAAAAATAAGGAGCAGTCCAATATTACTTAAACGCAAATGTATAATGTTGCATTTCAACTTAAAACTACAAAACTTGCATCAATGATGTATGAAAAATAAATTTGAATTAAAAAAAGGAAGAACAGGTCTATGGAACTGTAAAGAGAGACAGTCTTTTAAGGTAATAAGTAAATTCTCTATTTTTAGTCCTCCACTTTCTTAATCTCGCATCAATTTACAAAAATTAGCCTCAGTCCTACATTCAATTGTCTGAGAAGTATTATTAACATCTACTGTTTCTAAGGGATTTATATAAAAAAGACTTTTAAAACTTTATAAATAGTGAATAAATTAAGAATGTTTTTCACTATTTAGAAAATAAACATACACAAGTGACTCATCAATCTGTTTGAAATTAGTTCACATTATGCTAATAGTTTATAGAATGAAAGCTATTCTTAAGAATAAATAAAATAGAGGTACAGATTTGTGAAACTTCTAATAGATTAAATAAAAGACCTATGTTTCAGAGCTCAGGTGGGTGGTTTTAACAAAATGATCTGACATGCGTCACTCTTCAATAGAACTGTTGAAAAGCTTACAGAGACGTTATGTATCAAACGCATAGTTCTCTTAAAATGAGTAACACTGTTTAATAGAGAGAGATTATTAAACTTTTTTTTTTACCTCTTATTTGAAAATCCTTCTTTTGTTTCCCAAGGTCCAAATATATGTTAAATAAAACAGAAATATACCTGATTCCTGGACACCACCAGGAATTTTTTTTTTTTTTGCATTATACTTAGTTTATTCCTCTGCTAAAGCCCTTTGACATATTGGAATGCTATTATTTGCTTTAAATACATTTCTTCTTTTTTAACTTTTGAATAGCATATCCTTTATTCATTCTGTGTCCTTATTGCATAGATAATTGATTAGTAATTGAAAAATGTCCAGATTAGGACCTGATTTGTTACCCTAAAAGCTTATGTAAGTAGCTTTATTGGCTTCATCTAGGTAACTTCTAGACTTTACATATCACCCAGAAGAAGCCAAACTTAAAATTGTACAGGTAAGGCTTTAGGCCCACTGGGAAAGACTTTTTCATTGTAAATTCATTAATGGAGTATAGGGGTAGTCCTGATAATTTAAAAAATTGTAGCTTTCCCTTTGCAGTAGATAAATTCTTATTAAATCAAAGGTTTTATTGAAAAAAAAAACCACCAAAAAACCTTGCTTATAACGCTAGATGATGTTCAAAAGCCAGAATTGGATTTGGATTGCTCCACATCATACTTGCTTTTTGCATTTTGTACACTACTAATGTTTTTGTTGATGTAATCATTAGGTAACTCCAGATGGGCTTTGGTAGATACATATTTTGAGCCTCTTATTATTACTTGTCAATAATCATCAGTAGTAATGAGTAATCGCCTGACATGTACAGATTTGTTTTTCTGGCCTCTGTTACATTACCCTTCCCATGTTATAATGGTTCCTGCATAGTTGCAGTCGCTAGTATTAGCTGTCTTATTGTAGATATTTGTGCCTGGATAGAGGTAATTACTAACTGTAGTCTTCCCATGGCGTTTCTAATTTTCACTGGTTATTTTTATTGAAAGGAATGTTATTCCTTATTGAGAATGTTAATCTTATTGAGAGAAAAAAGATAATAAACATTGATTAACTTTAATTCTTATATTTCTAAAGATTTGAAAATATTATTTTTACTTGGAGGTTTCATCTTTTCTATCAATAATGATTAGGATATATCCTTTTCTTTTATTTGAATTTTAAATGTGTTTTTCTAACATGAATCATTATTACTATACCTGTAACTCTTGATGGGGGTCAGACCAATTGCTGAAACTACATTCTAAAAAGATATTTTGATATTTTAAATGATAATTGCTGAAGTTAATTTAGCTCAAAAATGGATAAATCAGGTGACAATCTAATATACTCACAGCTTTTGTTTGTCATTCTCTCAGCATGTGACCTGCACTTGATTATAATTTAGAGGTAAGTTTTCTGCTGTCACATAGGCTGAACTAGGATGACATTTCATTTCCTTAAGATATGCACACCCTGGAGATGGTTGTTTAATTATAATGAGAAAGCTGAAGCAAGAGGTGAAATCATGTGACACATGAAAATCAAACATTATTATGTGTCCATAATTTCAAAAGGCTCATTTGTCTTTCTGGAAAACCATGGGGAAGTTAGGTAAAGATAAGAATATAGAAGTCTGGTCTAGAGAGATGATCACCCAGAGAAACTGCATTTTGTCAGCTTTCCAAGAGTATCTTTCCAAAATCCATGGAAAATGGTTTTAACAAAGTGGTTATTTCTGAGAAAGGGATAGTAATACAAAGATGTGAACTGAATCCATTACTATATTACTCCTTTAAAAATAGCAAAATAATAAAAATCTTAAAAATCTCAGTGGTGATTAAATATTATGAGCATTGATCTGTTTTGTATATACTTGAATTTATAAAATATAAATTAAATTTTAAAATGTGTTAACTGGAGAAGTTCAAAAGTAATTTTTCAATCATAACATCCTGAAATTTCAAGAAGGCAAAAATCTTTCAGATGAATAAAGTATCAGGAAAATAAGGGTAAATGAAATTAACATTAATTTACTACAGTAGACTAAACCAAATTTTTACCAAATTTTGTGTGCATATTCAAGTGGCAGATGACTTCTTGTGGGGAAGCAGTGAATGAGAAAATAATCTGTATTATAGTTATCAACTCCAAGCTATCACTTAAGACCTCAGTCTTAAAAGCTTAAAATTTAACTTGATCAAGAACACAACTAAAATATCAAGCATTAGCATATGTCATATTAAATAGAACATATAAAATATTATCTCAAACTTTGAAACTATTTTGATGCTTTGCCATCTGGAAAAAATGTTTACAGCTTTAATTGTCACAGTGTGAGATAGCTAAAATTGAAACAGAAAAGTCCAAAGAAAGGTTGCAAAAACAATGCAGCAAAAGAGAATATGGAGATAAATTGTATGAATATTCCTCAGTTGTGAAAGGTAAACTCTAGAAGAAGAAGTATAGTTAATATGAAAAAAAATATGGACACAGTGTATAGGGCACATTTCCAAGCCTAGGATAGCATTTAATAGACATCTCTTAATACTTCTGAGAGTCGATCTTTCATAAACTGTTAACACCTTCTGAGAGCAGGATTAGATAAAACTACAAATGGATTGAAGGAAGTTCAACAAAAATCATTGTTATTAATCTATAATGGGAAATATGGCTGTTTAGGGGAAGAAAACCATTATTTCTCTGCTATCTTCCCTACCATGTGAAGAAGAATCTCCTTGACCAAACTTTAAGCAGGCTCACCTGAGTGCCCTTTTCTACTAGGCTTCATCTTTGGGCCCTGCCATTAAAACACCTTTGCAAATAGACCTGATAAAGTTTCCCTTACTGTTTTAATAAGTGTCAGAATAAATGTCTGATCTTTCTTCTCCTAAAGACAGAATGTTGAGGTCGAACCCAGCATAGGAATTCTCATGTTCTTTTAAACACGGTATAGATAAGTTAACATATGTATATGTTAACATTAGTAAATAAATATGTTTACATTAGTAAATAAATACATTAACATTCTGTCCCAAGTGGCTTACATATGAAAGGTCCTGTCTGTGCTAATCACTGCCTCAAACGCTAAAGGGCAAAATAAGAAAACACACACACACATACACACACACGGAGAGAATGAAAGCACAAGGAAGAGATCAGATTGAATTGATGTAGGAGAAAGACGATAGGGTTCAAAGCTGATGGTCAAGAAAGGATTCTTGAGATGTCTTGGTGCAAAAAGGTGATTTTATTAAAGCATGGGGACAGGACCCATGGGCAGAAAGAGCTGCAAGGGAGTCATGAGGAGTGGCCCATTATATATTTTCAAGTTGGGAGGGGGTTAGGGATAGTGTAAGTCTTTATGGAATTTTGGAAGCAAGCTTTCCAGGACCTTGAGAGGGCAAGCTATTGTTGGAAAAAGGTCATTTATTATTGTCTAATAAAACCTTAGTCATGAGACCTTTCGGGTGTATATCAGTGGGCCGTATGCTTGGGGTATGATTGCCAACATAGCATCTCAATGGGGGGAGCAATTAGAGATAAAGGAAATTTCTAAAGGAATTTTTATATGCTACAGTAAACTTACAGGATCCCAGAGGTGGGGGTCAGGCTAGGATTGACTTTTGCCCTTAGCAAAGTATTAACATTGAGGCAGTTGAGTCCCTAGAGGAATGTTACTCTGCCTGTTTCAAGGACTTGTCAATGGGCTGTAGGTAGTAAGGAAATTTAATAATTTTTCTTCTGCCTTTGTTTCCACATCAGAATCAATATCTACATTTCGTGAAAAACTGGAGGAATGTATAAGATAACAGAAGGGAGAGATGGAGGCAATTTTAGAAAGAAATTACATTATAGTGACTCAGAATGAGAGGTTTAAGTAGTAGAACTTTATTGAAGGATGTGGTCATGTTCTTCTAATGGAAACCATTGAATGGCAAAACGAGAAGAGTTTCTCTGTCTCAGAAAAAAGTAGTTTTGAGTACAATAAGTATGATGTAAATCTCTGTTACTTACTAACCAAATAAGCCTATCACAAAATTCCACCTCTGTATATCTCAGTTTCCTCAATCATAATAAAAACTAAAATATTTTACAAGCCTACTCCTGTAACAAAAAAAAATATGATAATGGATGCAAAGTGCTTTGTTAATTATAAGACATTATTATGCAACTGTAAAGGATCATTACTTAATTCTCAATGCACTGGGGAACACTTGAAAAATTTTGAGATGCTAAAAAGTATCATAAACTCATTTTAGAAATATTTATTGGGCAAACTTGGAGGGAGATAAAATGAAAGCAACAAGTTTACTGCAGTGGTTCAATGAGAGATAAGGAGAAATAAAACACAGCTTTTTACATTTAAGGGATACATTGGATTGAATTTTAGCAAAGGATTAGAAATGAAACAAAAAAAGGAGAAGACAAAAATGACTCCAGGGTTTCAACTTTGATGAGGATGGTATCATTAATAGTGAAAGCCATGAATGAAGAGTTTAGAAGAAAGATTGAATTTGATTTTGAAATGCAGATTTAAGGATTCCGTGAGACATTCAGGCAAAAAATGCACAGCAAAGATTGAAAATAAAGCATGATGGAGGATCTGGGAAAGAGATAAAGATTTGGGAATCTTTTATTAATTATTTATTGGTTTCAGTTGACGACACGATAGAAATGAATGTAGACAGTGTTAAAAAAAATGAAGGTGCATGAATAGGGCCAAGGTGATGTTGATAAAGTTCTAATTGGTAGCATATACATTTGAGATTAGAAAATAAAGTCATCTGTTGAGAGTGAGAGTTTATGAATAATACTGAGACCTGCAGATTATCTACTAAGTATGCCAGATGATGTCAGTCAACCAAAGATAGGTAATAATATTATAAATAGCTATGTGAGTCTGGCTCAGTTTCTTCTCGAAATCCCTGTCTTCCTTTAAGAATGTGCTTTATCCCATCCTAGTCAGTTGAGTCTCCTATAAAACTACCACAGGCTGGATAGTTTATACAACAGAGGACAGCAAAAAAGAGCCCTAGTCCCTTTCTCTTCTTGCAAGGACACTCTGATCTCATCATAGAGGCTCTATCCTCTTGACCTTATCTAAACCTAATTACCTCTCAAAGGCGTACTCACTAATACCATCTCATTGAAGGTTAGACTTTCAACCTGTGAATTTGGGGGAGACAAAAACATATCTGCATTTGTGAGACTGCCATTCAAAGCATATTGATGTTCTAACAAGAGGGGTAAGATTTCTAGGTTTGTTTATTGTGGTAGGCAGAAAAATTGTCCTCAAAAGATGTCCATGTTCTAATTTCTGGAACCTTATGAATATGCTTCTTTGTATAACAAAAAGGACATTTATTTCATGTGTAATTAAATTAAGGATCTTGAAATAAAATTTGAGTTTCTTTTAATAAAATTTGAGTTGACTTTATGTCCATTGTAACTGAAAAATCCTAGACCAATACGTAGGACAAAAGATATAAGATGTCTCAAAAGGAAAATAGTGGAACTGGAATTAAGAGGTGTGAAGCATGTTAAGAAAATGTAAAGTTAGCAAGCAGGTTGAAGTTTCTGAAATTGATATTATGGGATAGGAGAAAGAAAAATTAGAAAACAAGTATTAAATAATTAAATTAGGTAGCAGTAGATTAAAGATTGGTAGATGGTTGAGAAAAGTAAAAAAAATATTAGAGGGGCACTTAGGTGGCTCAGTCAGATAAGTGTCTGCCTTCAGCTCAGGTCATGATCCTGGGATGCTAAGATCTGGGATCTAGTCCTACATCAGGCTCCCTGCTCAGCAGAGAGTCTACTTCTTCTTCTCCGTCTACCCCAATGCCCACTTGTGCTCTCTCTCTCTTTCTCTCTCAAATAAATGAATATTTTTTAAAAAAGAGAATATTAGAAATAATCAGCATGATATCTAAAGGGAATTGTACAATGAAGAAATTACAAGAGTCATCTAGAATAGATATTATGGGCAGACAAAAGTGTGACTCCCTTAACTAATAGGAATATAAGAGGAAGGTAGTGGGAATAGCTCTGCATTGAAAGTCAGATTTGCTCAATAAGAGAACAAGGGGAAAAAAGTAATAAAATTATAAAATTTAAACAACCCATGTATTTCAAAATTTCAAGTTTGTGATTTTTAAAATTTTATTTCTTTAGTCAAAATTTAAAACATAATTGGTAAAAGTTCATGTGAATAGATCCTATGGTACTCGGTTGGGCCAAATTTTTCTAATGTATTGGAAATTAATTCTTTTTCTAATTATTCATTTATAATGGAAGAGGAGGAGCAAGAGGAGGAGAGGAGAGATAGGGAAGGGAAAGGGAAGGAGAAAGAGTGAGAGGAGAAGGAAAGACGCTAGCAAGAGGATCTAAAGTACAGGTAATTATAGTGGTCAAGTGTGCCTCCTATTACTGCTGCCTTCACTCTATGTCCAACCACTCAGCTCTTTTTCAAGCAGAAACAATTTAATATTTTCACAGAATGTAGAATCCCTACAACAATGCTTAGTATAATGGCATTTGCTTACAGAGCACTCAGAAAACATTTGTTGAAGAAAATAGTGTTTGCCTTCCAAATGTTGTCATCATTCTAATAAGCAGTGAAATTACTAAAGGTGAGACAAACAGGGTTCTAGATTGTTCCTTTGGGGATACCCGGGAGTTGAATAGAAAGTAGAGCAAAATATTGATTTACCTCTTCTCTTTCTTGCTCTGTAGTGGACATGGACGCCAGAGGATGTAGTAAATTGTATTAGCCAAGCATAACTCAATTCTTTCTTAAGCCTAATTCCAGAGTATGAAGTAATACTTCCCTGAACATGATTTCTCTTAAGAAGTAGAAATGTGTTAGAGCAGGACCTCATCCAAGATAATCCTCTATTAAGCTTTTTAAAATGGCTTTGAAAAGCAGTGGGTAACCATGCTACTTGTGTGTAAAATGTTTAAAATACTTAAGAGTGTTGTTGGGACTGCAAATTTGGAATTTGGCAGAGTCTTCTGTGTTCAGTTCTGATCTATTTTGGGGTTTCCTCAGACTTGAGAAAGGTAAGGAAATGTCACCGCTATTATCTGGGTTAAAGTCGAGGAAATCTGCATATAGGCTGCAGCTCCAGTTGTTTTATAAAGTCTCTTAAAACAATTATCTGCACAAAAATTTCTCCTTGTATTGTTAAAAAAACAAAACCTTAACATTTCATCTTAATGTTTTCTATTTTTCTGTCTAATGAGAATTTTGGGTTTCTAAAGCACTTTTATCTAACTGCTTCTAGCTGACTTTGCCATTTATAAAAAGGAATGCTTAGTGAGTCAGCAGTGGAAGGAAAGGGCTAAGATTTTTGAGTTTGTTGACCAATCTAAGTATACAGAGAAAGTGGAAAGCTTGAAAGTACTTTTTCAACAGGGAAGTTGTTTGCATTTTAATAAATGTAGAACTAAATGGTTGTCATGTTTTGCTATAAAACTTTTAATGCTTCATTGTTAAGGACACAACTTTAAATCCACTTCCCCCACTTTTCTGTTACTTTTTTTCTTATGCAAAGTTTTTGGACATAAGCCAACATAATTTTAATTGTTCGTTAATGTGGGCAGATAATTGCAAACCATTAGACAAATCACAAAGTGAGGAAAATTGTGTCACTTTTTCCAGTGGCAATTAAATATGTTGTCCAATGATAGAGGATGAGGCTCAGAATGTCATGTTTTTCTGATCTGTTCCCAGGATTGCTGGGGCTCACAGACTCCTCCAAAGCCATCAGTATGCAGAACTAGGAGTCCTTCCACTTCTTCATGCACAGGCTTTTTGAGCTTCTTCCACCGGGCTGCATGCTAATGAAGAAGCTTTGCAGTTTCACCAGCCAGAGGCAAATCCCAACATCCAGAATGGGAGGGTTAAGTTGAATTCAGTTAGGGGCCCTCTAATTAGAACACAACTAAAATCGTATCAAAATATATTCCTTTGAGTTAAAACAAGTAAATTGTGATGCCTTGAAATTTATGAGTAATTTTCTGGAGTCAATTACTGGTTTGCTTTTCATTTGACCATCAGGCATTTATTACTTATATAAAAAAGATCAATACCATTATCACAGAATCATTTATTCTATTACTTTAATTATAAGAATAATAATTATATGTAAAGTTAGTAGTGTTATACTACAAAAACATATTTATTAAAGTATTTCTCAGAATTATTTCTAACTGCAAAAGAATGATATTTCTTTGTGATTTTCCCAGAAACATACTTCAAATAAATTTTGCTTTTGATGTGATAGTGTTTATAGGACGTATTTTGAGAATTTTTTAAAAAAGATTTTATTTATTTGTTAGAGAAAGAAAGAGCACAAGTAGGGAGAGCAGCAGAGGGAAAGAGAGAAGCAGACTCCCCACTGAGCAGGGAGCCCGATGCAGGACTTGATCCCAGGACCCCAGGATCATGACCTGAGCAGAAAGCAGACGCTTAACTGACTGAGCCACCCAAGCATCCTGAGAATTTATTAAATTACAAATCTGCTCATTTAAGGCATCAAACCTACATATTTCATATGCAAATTTATTCCATGTCCTTATAAGTAGCTATGCATCTCTGCTACTCCTCCCAGCCCCTTCCCCACAAAAAAGTCTGAAAATTCCTGGTAATGAAAATTAAAAATAAAATCTATAGCTTTTTCCATTTTTTTCTCTGATATTTCTGATACAAACACTCTTCTACTTTTGATTCGTTCTTTGATAGCAAATTTCAGGATAACTTTTGTATAGGTATTTTAGTTTTAGCTTTATTTAAGGCATAATAAAACACATAAACAGTAATCTAGCTTAGAAATGGGACATAGCTTTGACAACAGTAAGGCCTATACTTTTTTGATCCAAGTATTGCAGTTTTTTTAACATGATTTTCACAAAGTCAGTATAACCTGTAAAATATTAGATATTCATTGAGCACCTAATATATGTTAGGCAATGTATAGAAAATGAACTTAAAACAGACCTTGTTCCCTTTTAGCAAAACATTTTTTTCCCTAAACTTTGAGATATCTGAAAAGCACAATGTGCTTATTAAAACAAAGGATATTATTTAAGAAAAATTGCTCAGAATAAGGAAGATCATAATGTACCAGCAAAAGGTTGATATACCTGAAGTTATTGATGGTGTACCAGCTAACAAAAGAGGTAATGAAAATCACTGGAAAAGATTAGTTCAATCATCAAAATCAAATTGAGTATGGATGGCTCAAAAAGGAAAAACTTAATAAAGGATCCATTTGAATTCCCACATGATTATACCCTATATGTTTACAGATGAACCAAAGGGGGAATATCAGCTGTAATTACAAAAAGAATGAAAAAGAGACTAGATTGGAAAGTCTATCCAGCCTAACATCAGGCTTGATATAGATGAGTCTATTTGGGGGGGGGGAGTAATTAAAGAAATTCAGGAGTGATTTTAAATGATAAAATCAAAACCAATCTGAAAGTATCCCAGAATATGCACAGGAAACTGTGGCATGTTTTGTATCAGTTAACTGGTTGGTGAACTTATTACTGCTTTCAGATGCTCAAAGTTAAGGTCCATGTCTGTGCTCACAAAACGTTCCTATGCACATAAAAAAGGTAATTTTACATCTAAATGGAAAATTCTGCCTGCATTTTGCATATAGAATATCATTTACATAAACCAATTCATGTTTTGAGGAAACATACTTTGTGAGTTCAACTTAGATATCAATGGATGAAAATGTCCTGAATATCTGGTCTCGTTGAAGGACTTGAACCAACAATTTGCTAGATAGCCAGCCTCCCTCTCCCAGTTTGTTAAATGACATCAATTCATTTCTAGGCTTTATGAATCTCCTTGAATTCTTCCATGAATTGTTCAATTAATACAGTGCATCATTGCCTTTTATAAAGTGACACTAAACTGCAAACAAATTTAAAACAAAGAAGTAATGCTGTTGTGATATTATTAACTGAAGAATATAAACTTCAAGTAAAAATCTTGACCCAAAGGAAGGGAATCCCCACTTTAAAGGAAAGATAGAGTGTGTTTAGTAAGTTGTTATAATATAAATTTAAAGGACTGAATAAGAATATTAGATCTGTAAGAAGCTTTAGTCTTTACTTTGTCTAGTCCTTTGGCTTTGCAAAACAGTGGTTGATGTCTAGACCAGAACATTTCCAGTACATTTTCCTTTATCATGTCATCTCCATGAAAAGCAGATACATCATCTGTAGGGGAGGAAAAGTTTTCCTCCATTCTTTTAGGGTCTCTGGTTGGATCTAAAAATTAAACTCACAAAGATAGATTAACAGGAAAAAGGCATACACATTTGTTTTATATAAGTTTTATGTGACAAGAGAGTTTTGTAAGGACATGAAGATCCAAAGAAACAATCCTGAGTATTTCATGCTAGGATTCACAAAGAATGCAGAATCATGGAGGAATGAGATAGGTTAAAAGAGTATGAGGCAACTGATTTGTTAGGATTCCTCTCAGTGTGCCTTCCTCTACAGAGATAAGGATGTTTCTGTACAGGGAGAGCACTTCTCACTTGAGAGTTTTATGGCCTGTTTAAGGGAAGAAGGGTAAGTGGGGGTGGGTCAGAGTGACCTTCCAGCTTTTGCCATTTTCTCAAACCCCTTCAGCTTAAGGTATTCAATATGCCAAAGTGCCATGTTTTGAAATAGCATGCCCTGAACCCCATCACATCAAGGGGAAGATTCTGTTATAAAGAGAAAATCTGTTCATCATATTACTAAATGTGACAGGTGGATTATAGAGACAAGTGGGTGATAACAGACAACAGAAGGAGGGCACTTCTCAGGATGAAGAGCCCTGAAATGATTGTTCCTTCTTGTGATATCACAGTTTGGTAAGTTTCTGCGACAAGATCAAATCCCATCTTAAAGATATTGTATAGGTGAGTACAATCATCACAATAATAAGAACTGAGGTTTTCCACCTTCTTCTTTTTTTTTTTTTTTAAGGTTTATGGTGTCCAGGATGATTGCATTAGGTAAGTTGCAGATAATGAACCTAAGACAAGAAACAGATGAGATTTTAGGTGTGTGTGTGCTTGTCTGTGTATACATCATCTACATATAATACTACTATAGTGATAGCACTAGATTCTTTAAACTCTGGAGTATTTCCAAATTTTTTTCTGGATTGAAATTCAGATTTAGTTGATATATAGTGATATCTATGTAGGTATGTATACGAGTTCTTCTATTTTTTTAAAAAAGGCCATGGTGGACTGCATTTGCTCATGAGCGTTGTTTGCTTTCAAATTTTGTCTTTTCAATCAGGTCTTTAATATTTGGCAGTTCTTTTTTACATTGCACAGTATCAGACTTGGAAAAAATAAAATTTTCCAAATCTTTATTTTACTCATTTATTATGGAAAATTTCAAAATATACAAAGTATAGGACATCCATCTACTTATCACCCAGTTTCAATAATTATCAACTCATGGCCATTCTAAGTGATCTGTACCCTCCACTTGACCTCCCCCAATCTCTGACATCATAGGATTTCACGGAGGCCTGATTTTTTTAAGTTTTTATTTAAATTCCAGTTAGTTAACATAGCAGTGTAATAATAGTTTCAGGCGTACAATATAATGATTCAACACTTCCGTACATTACCTGGAATGCTCATCACAACAAGTGCACTCCTTAATCTCAACACCTAGTTAACACCTCACCCCACTGACCTCCCCTCTGGTAAACATCAGTTTGTTCTCTATAGTTAAAGAATTTGTTGTTTATAGTTAAGAATGGTTTGCCTCTCTCTCTTTTATTTGTCCTTTGCTGTTTGTTTTGTTTCTTAAATTCCACATATGAGTGAAATCATATGGTATTTGTCTTTCTTTGACTGACTTATTTTGCTTAGCATAATATTCTCTAGCTCCATTCACCTCTTTGCAAATGGCAGGACTTCATTCTGTTTTATGGCTGAATAACATTTCATTATATATACGCCACTTCTTTATCCATTCATCAATCAATGGGCACTTGGGCTGTTTCCATAATTTTGTACTGTAAATAATGCTGCTATAAACATCAGGGTGCATGTATTCTTTTGAATTAGTATTTTTATATTCTTAGGGTAAATACCTACTAGTGCAATTACTGGATCATTGAGTAGTTCCACTTTTAACTTTTTGAGGAACCTCCAAACTCTATTCCACAGTGGCTGCACCAGTTTGTATTCCCACCAACAGTATAAGAAGGTTCCCTTTCATTCACATCCTCGCCAACACTTTTTATTTCTTATGTTTTTGAAAATAACCATTCTAACAGATGTGAGGTGATGTAGTTTTGATTTGCATTTCCCTGAAGATCAGTGATATTGAGCATCTTTTCATGTGTCTGTTGGCCAGCTGTAGGTCTTCTTTGGAAAAATGTCTATTCATGTCATCTGTCCATCTTTTAATTGGATTGTTCATTTTTTGAGTGTGGAGTTGTATAAGTTCTTTATATATTTTGGATACAAACCTTTTATCAGAAATGTCATTTCCAAATATCTTCTCCCATTCCATAGGTTGACTTTTAGTTTTGTTTACTGTTTCTTTTGTTGTGCAGATGTGTGACATAGTTCCAACAGTTTATTTTTTTTAAAGATTTATTTATTTATTTTAGAAGAAGAGAGAGAGAATCAGTGAGAGGGGCAGTAGAGTGATCTGGTCCTGGACTTTTGTTGAGAGATTTTTTGATTACTGATTCAATTTCTTTGTTGACTATTAGTTTGTCCAAATTTTCTATTTCTTCTTGTTTCAGTTTTGGTAATGTATGTTTGCAAAACTTATCCATTTCTTCTAGGTTGTTTGATTTGTTGGTGTATAGTTTTTCAAAATATTCTCTTATAGCTGTATTTCTGTGGGGCTGGTTGCTATTTCTTCTTTTTCATTTGTGATTTTACTTATTTGGGCCCTTTCTCTTTTTTCATAAATCTGGTTAGAGGTTTGTCAATTTTATTAATTTTTCAAAGATTCAGCTTCTGGTTTCATTAATCTCTCTCTCTTTTTTTAGTTTCTGTATCAGTTTTTTCTGTTTTAATCTTTATTATTTCCATCCTTCTGTTAGCTTTAGGCTTCATTTGTTGTTCTTTTTCTAGCTCCTTTAGCTATAAGATTAGTTTGTATATTTTATATTTTTCTTGGTTCTTGAGTCAAGCCTGTATTGCTATCTACTTCTCTCTTTTGAGCACTTTTGCTTAATCCCAAAGATTTTGGATCATTGTGATTTCATTTTCATTTGTTTCCATTTACTTTTTTATTTTTTCTTTTATTTCCTGGTGGACATATTCATTGTTTTGTAGCTTGTTATTTAACCTCCATGTAGTTGTGGTCTTTCCAGATCTTTCGCTGGTTGATTTCTAGTTTCATAGCTTTGTGGTCAGAAAAGATACATGGTATGACTTTGATCTTTTTTAATTTGTTGAGACTCATTTTGTTGCCTAATATGTGACCATACTGCAGAATGTTCCATACGCACTTGAAAAGAACATGCATTCGGCTGTTTTGGGATGGAATGTTCTGAATATATCTGTTAAGTCCATCTGGTCCAGTGTGTCATTCAAAGTCATTGTTTCCTGGTTGATTTTCTGTTTATATGATCTGTCCATTGATGTAAGTGGAGTGTTAATGTCCCCTACTATTATTCTATTATTATTGATTAGTTTCTTTATGTTTGTTATTGTTTTATGTATTTGGTCGCTCCCATGTTGGATGCATAAATATTTATAATTGTTAGATCTTCTTGTTGGAATGCCTCCTTTATTATTATATAGTGCTCTTCTTTATCTCTTGTTACAGTTTTTATTTTGTCTTTAGGTCTAAAATGAGTCTCTTCTAGGCAGCATGTAGATGAGTCTTATTTTTATCCATTCTGACACCCTATGTCTTTTGATTGGGATATTTAGTCCATCTACAGTCAAAGTAATTATTGATAGATACGTACTTATTGCCATTGTGTTACTTGTTTTATAATTGTTTCTGGAGATTTGTCCTGATCCTTTCTTGTCTTTCTCTCTTTTATATTTTGCTGATTTTTTAGTGATACACTTGGATTTTTTTCTCTTCATTCTTTGTGTGCTTATTAGTGATTTTTGATATATTTTTACCATTAGGTTTGCATATAAGCTCTTCTGCATATAGCAGTCTATATTAAGTTGATGGTCACTTAAGTTTGAATCCATTCTTTACACTTGTCCTCCCCACATTTTAGGTATATGTTGCTATATTTTACATCCCTTTATTTTTGTGAGTTCATCGACTGATTTTTTATAGAAGTATTCATTTTTACTACTTTTGTGTTTCCTATCTTTAAACTATCACTTTTGGTCTTTCTTTTTCACTCAGAGTCCCCTCTAATATTTCTTGCAGGGCTGAGTTAGTTGTCTAGGAGTAGAACTCTTTTAGTTTTTGTTTGTCTATAAAACTCTTTATATCTCTTTCTATTTTGAATGTTAGCTTTGCTGGACAGAACATCGTTGGCTGCAGATTTTTTCCCACTCAGCACTTTGAATATATTGCCAGTTCCTTCTGATTGGAGAGTGTCTGCTGAAAAATCTGCTGATAACCTTATTGGTTTTCCCCCTTGTAACTAACTGTCTTCTTTTGTCTTGCTGATCTTAAGATTTTTTCCTTATCACTATATTTTGTCAGTTTAATTACAATATGTCTTGGTGTGGGTCTGCTTTTGTTCATTTTGATGGGAGTTCTCTGTGCCTCCTGGATCTGAATATCTGTTTCCTTCCCCAGATTAAGGAAGTTTTCAGCTATTAATGTTTCAAATAAATTTCCTGTCCCCCTTTCTCTCTCTTCTTTTTCTAGGATACCTATAATATCATTTTTATTACACTGAGGGAGTCATTGAGTTCCCTAAGTCTATTCTCGTGTTGCATAATTCTTCTTTTTCTTTTTTGTTCACCTTCATTGCTTTCCATTACTTCGTCTTCCAGGTCATTAATTCATTCCTCTCCTTCTTCGAGCCTGCTCTTCATTGCATCAATTGTGTTTCTAATTTTTTTTTTATTGCACTCTTCATCTCTAGTTGATTCTTTTTTAATTCTTTTATCTCTGTTGGTAAGGATTCCATTGACATTTTCCATTCTTTTCTCAAGCCCAGTGAGTATCTTTATGATAATTGCTTTAAATTCTCCATCAGGCATATAACCTATATCTGATTCACTTCTGTCGCTGGCCATTGCCTCATCTTTTTCTTTCATTTGGGAGAAATTTTCTGTCTTCTCATTTTGTCTAAGCCTCTGCCAGGTTCTCTGTGTTATAAAAGCCAGTTATGTCTCTTGCTCCTGAATGTAATGGTTTTATGAGGAAGAGGTCAAGTAATGCTCAGGGTCTGGCACTTCAGGGAGTGTTTACAGTGTGTGCCATGTGTGCTCTGCTGTTATGTTGTGGCTGCTCTATCTTTCAGGCCAGTCATCTACAGATACTCTCCTTGCCTGCTGTGGGCAATGTGTGGTCCCTGGCCTGAATGTGGTGAATTTTAACTAGGTGTGCTCTAGTCTGCTTGTGAAATGAGACCTGTCACCACCTCTACTGAAACCAAGGCCCTGCAAAATTCTCTGGTCAGAAGACATGGTGTGGACAGGGGCAAGACCCAAACTCTTAATTCAAAAGATTTGAAAATATCCACATGTCCCCAATGCCTTAAAAAACCTTCAAAATTCATAAAATAAAATTACCATTTATACTTCTTTTTGTCAGATTACTACCTGTGCCAAGCAGATCTTCTCCAAGAAGGTGACATGTTTGCAGGTTTATGTCCTAGCAAATTCCTGTCCTCCATTTGGCATCACACTATCTTTAATAGTCACATGAAGTGAGTAAAGGAATTTTTATTTTCATGTCAACAGTGGTTTTTCATATTTGTGTAAAAGCATTTCATTAACCATATTACCAGCTCAGAGAACTTCAAAATGTATTAGTTACTTCTCATTCCTAAAGTATAGGCACAGGAGTTTTTAAAAATCTTTTTCTCAGGCATATGGATTTCCTGGAAGTGTTATGAAGGTCTCTATCTAAATGGAATGTTAGACAGAAACCAGACACTTGGGCATGCCTCCTACAAAACAGTGGACTTAAAGAATCTGGCTGCTGAACAAGTAAAGCTAGTTTTTTTTGTGTTCTAGGCAGTGGGTGGTACTTAAGCGGTAGGCTAGCCTGTGGGTGCAGGCTCAGCTCTCTCCTGGCTCCAAAGCACATCAGCAATGACCCTCATGAGATCCATTGCTACTTTGATGCAAAGCTCAGGTTATGTGAATCGAGACACAATAAGCCTCTTTTTCCTCAGTGAGTGTTGATTGGAGAAGCGAGATATGCTTCCTAGTTCTTCTCTCTTCTCCTTTTGACTTGCACAGACTGGTTGATGCCTAGCCCAGAACGTTTTCAAATAGATGTCCCTTCATCATGTCTTTTCCTTGGAATTCAGATGCATCGAAATAAAAATTCTTTTATAATGAAAGTTGTTTATAAATTTTCCAAATGTGATGAAGAAACTAAAGCACCTGAAACCAGTTGGTGATCACAGTTGGGAAGGAGAGCGTTTCTCAAGACTCAGAGTCCTGAAACAATTGCTCAGTCTTATGGACCCACAGTTCAATAAAGTTTTGCATCGAGATGAAATTGCATCTTGAAGATCTTGTATAGCTGAGTTCAGTAATTGCAATAACAAGAACAATGGCTTCCCAATAATCCCCTTCTTTTTTCTTTTCTTTTTTAAAGGTTTATAGCGTTGAGGAAGATTCCATTAGATAAGATAATCATTAGTTGCAGATAATCTCTGTATTCCCACTCTACTCCCCTTTTCTTTCCTCTCCTAACTTCTTGTCTTCTTTCTTCTCCTTTGATGGCATTCCAGCTATTTCTTTTGGATCTTGGAGAACAATCTTCTTTTTGAGCACTAAGTTTTCTAAGCCCATATATTCCCTTCCCTTTACTTCTTCTGTAAAACCCTCTTTACTCTTTCTATTTCTTTACAAAATATTTGATGGCTAATTAGATCCAGGCTCTAAACAACCAAATAATATTATCCTTTTAGGAATTTCATATTCTTTTCCTACATGATAAAAAGAGCTTATGCTTCAAATACTTAAAATATAGCAAAGGACAGGAGGAGGAAAACATCCCATTCAAGAAATCTGAAGGTTTACACTCTTTCACACTCAGAGAACAGGTCTTTTACTCTCTGAATGTAAATGTATGCCATCTCTTCAAGAATTTTCTTCTATTTAAAAGCTAGAATGTTCCTCTGATCTCCCACTAGTAAATGGCACATTATCTTTCCAGAGTCTACTCTCTTCATTCCTACTTATGAGGTTTCATTGCCTGAAGACATTAGCTGTGTTCCCCTTGCTACTACTCCTGTTACTATAAAGATGATCTTTTCTATTTTGGGTGGAAGACTGAATGACCCAGCCTTTACATCACATTTCCTCAGCAGTCATAGTTAAGCTATTGCCTTTCTGATGTAGGAAACTGTTACTTCTTTCACTACTGACCAAGGAGAGAAAGCTTGTCATGGTTGTTTTCATGTTGCTCTATTACTGTATGATTAGGCAAACTTGGCATCTGTTTTATGCTTACCTAACTATTTCACTGTATTCTTTTTGAAGTGTAATTTACAAAGTATGCCACTTCCAATTCCAGGGAAATTCCTTTCCTTCCTCCCCTACCCCCCACAGGCACAGACTCACAGACACACATATGTTCTGTCCCTACTAATCTCACTGACATAAACAAAGAGACAGCCTTCATCTGGTGACAAAACAAAAGAAAAGCCTTTGAGGCTTGAGTTTGCAAGGCTAACCTGAAAAGGTAGTATTAATGCTATCAAAAGAAAGATACTTTCTTATAGAAGAATGAGAGTGTAAAATATATCCAAATGAAATTGGACACTTGCAGGCTCTTCATAGGTCATAATTATTGATTGGAACGGCAAACAGAGTAATTTGTAGGTAACTAGCTTGTGACACATTGTAATGAAGGAACCATATGTGAAAGTATGTGAAATTAGCAGGAACACTGTTACTCCTTCGGCATTTTAGATGAAAAGCACATGCAGTAACTTTAGATTTGCTATTTCAAAGACCCTAAGAGAATCTGTTAGGTATTGCATGATCTAATCTCTAACACAGTGTACGCAGTTTTTCAGGATGTCACACCATTACTGAGTAAGGAGCCAGAAAATGAGCAGGCAGGTCACTTTTCACCTCATTAGCACAGCAGGAGGGGGCTCTGGACAACAAGATGCCAGCTGAAGCCTTGGAGCTTGCCCTGTCTTTTTTGAATAACAGAGAAAGGACCCAGCTGTGTACTCCTTCCAACTCTGCACTCCCCTTCTTTCCCATGCAACCCATTCCTTGTTTTCTGAACTTTCATCTGTATGACCCTTGTAATATTCATAAACGACCACAAATTTCTACCTGTAGAATATGTAATTTATCCTTATTCTTCCTCATGGTAGATCTTGATTATAATACAAATATATTCAGTATAGTTTGGTTACACAGTCTTTAATGTCCTTGACAAGATTGAAAATCAGGTCTTTTGGGCACAAACATGGAGAAGGTAATTGGAAAGCAGCTATCATTTCATTCTCTGAGCTGCTTCTTACGTAGATAAAATTATTAAATAAAAGTTTACATTCTGTCCTGAAATACGTTTCATATTTCTTCATCTTTCCTTTTTTAGAAATTAATCTTATCATCACAATGCTGACTCCTTCATCAGCCTTGATTTGTGGGTGACCACAATGATCAGGTCCCTCCTGCCAAAACACAATGGATTATATGCATACATGTATTTCTTTCTTAAGCATTAAAATTTAGGATTATTTGTTATACAGCACAATGTAGCTGATCCTGAGTAATCAAAGAATTAAGACCTACTGGGAAGGAACATTGTACCAAGCAATGTGCTAAATACTATATTACTATCTTGATTAATACTCAGAACAATGGTGAATGGAGACACTATTCCATTCCCATTTCAAAGTGAGAAAACTGCAACTTATAGGTTGTTAATGTTTTCACACCTCTCCTGCATCATTCTAAAATTTTATTGCTTCATCTTTTCTTCTAGCCACCCCTGCAGCAATAGCAACCAATTCCAAAAAGATGTCAGTGGGCTTCACGAAGATGAAGTCACCCCATGTCTTGGACTAAGTGTACTTCTCACTTCTTGCCTCTAGCTTTCTTCTACACCACAGTATGGGGCAACTGCAGCTCTGCCTTTGTAGAAGCACAACCCCGACCCATGTTACCAAGGTAGGGACCAATGAAGTCTGATGATATTACATGCCCGCGCATCAATTCCTGACCCACGGGGTCAGGAGACAATGGGAAATGTGCCTGCTCTCCCACTTCTTTACCCTGTTGCAGACAGTTCTGAAACATATTTCATAAGATTACACAGAAGGTCCTAAAATCAATGTTCAATTTGATAAGACATTTTGAACAGGCTTTCTTTTCTTCCCTTTTGCTCCCATTGTGCTGGATGCCTTTCTCTCTCAGATCAAGTAACTAGGCAAACTACTGCCTTTGTCATGCAAGCCTTTGTCTCACAAGCCTTTGTCTCAGACTCTATTTTGAGTAGAACCAAGAATAAGTCACTAAGTAGCTAGTGCAAGAACACAAGACTTATGTGCAAATCTAGGATCAAGGAAGGCTAAAGGCAGAAACTATGTCCCACTATCCACTACTAGCACTGCCTTAGTATGCATTGTTAAAATTTTCATGTTTTTGCTATCATGACAAGTTTATTAATTAATTGGCTCCGAAAAGGAGTATTTTCTCATATAACAATGATTGTTTTTCTGTGTTCTATATAATATGTATCATTCTTTTTTTCTTTGAGTGAATACTTTTTAATTTTTTTACAAAAAGTCTTCCATGTTACAACTATTTAAAAAAATTTATTAGTCTACATTATAGGTTTTTAATTTTCATTTTAAAGTTATTTATATAGTAGTATATTACATACATACTTCGTTAAAACCTCATATCTATGGACTTTTACACATAAACTTTTATAACAGTATCTATAAAGACTAACATATTATAGTACATAGAAAACAAGAGTGAGAATTTGCACATACTTTAAAACATGAGAGGCTTATATGTAATTTAAAATTTTCTCAGTGTCACATTAAAAGAAGTAAAATGAAACAGTAACAATTAATTTTATGATGGTTATTTTATTCAATATATACAACATATCAAAACTATTATGTCAACAAATAATGTAAAAATTATTAATGAGATATTTTATGTTTTTTTTCATTTTTAGTGTGTGAAATCAGGTGTGGACCTTACAAATACAAAATTATAGAATGATAAAAAGTAATAACTCATGATTTTCTATCTTTTCCCATTTCCCTGTAAAGAAAAACATTTTTAACATTCTGATCACAGTTTAATTTTTATTTCAATATGTTATAATTTGCTTGTCAAATCTGAATATATTGGGGTAATTTCAACCATTTACCTACCCTTAGCACATTTGTCAGAGAATGCTTACATTCTGGCAACTTTTCAGGAAAAGGTTCATGGCTGTTAATTGGGTTGATGTTATAATGGAACTTATCTGGTTAGATCAATAGATCACGTGTGATTTTTATGTGTTCATAAATATCAGTGTGTCTTTTAAGGTGGTAGTGAATGGAGGGCAACCAGAGGAGCATAAGTGCTGTATGTATGAACTATGGATGAGCAACATTCACAAGGAAAGCAGTAACTTTTCTTAAAAGGCAGTAAAGACCTAGACCTTGACATATTGTTTGATAGAAAAGTTCAGCAATTGGTTGGCCCTACACTTTTTTACTATTTCCAATTGCATAGTTGGTGGGTAGGATAAAAGTTGGCAAGCTGGGAAAATGGAGCTTTTACAGTTTGTAGGAAAGAGGATTTAATGCCACTGCAAGTAAATGGATAGTTATTCGTATGCAGTTTAGGTACCACAAAAAAAGCAATCATTCTGACACTGGGTGGAAGATAGCTTAAACTGGGAAATTACTCATAACATCCATTATTCAATATTCTTTGGCAATGCATTCTTTTGTCCAAACCAATCATTACTCTTGTAATTATTTCAAGTGCTGTGTAGACTTCCCTTAAAATCCACCTGCTGTGAAACATCATGTTGAATGCATAAGACAAGTAGAATGCACTGAGTTTGGAGAATTCTCCAAGGGTGCACTGGCTCCCTACCAAGAGTTTTAAGCTAAAAGGGTCTGAAGTAGAACTTTCCCTCTGTTAAGATTTCTCCTGGGGTAATACTTTGAGCACTCTTTTACGCCCCTCACCCCATTTACGCCCCTAGCTCCAGCTGCATGACAATATTCACTTTTATCTAGCTCTGAATAGGAAAGCATTAGGTTCCAGTGAATATACCCTGAGCTGAAACGGTAGAAAGTCCAGCACTTAAAGAAGACTAAATCAAGCAAACCTCACTTCCTTCAAGTCAGCTGCCAAGACTCTAAATATCATCTATGAATAAAAGTAATATAAAAATGAACAAATATGTTTCTTTTCTAATTTTAAAAAGCATATTGACTCCCTAATATATGGTGTCATTATTGAGCTTATAGGTTTGAACAGCTTGTTGAAAGACAAACTTCTTCTTTTGCCTACCACTTCACAGTCAAGAAAGAGTCAAGAAAGAATATTTTTATTAGAAAAAGAGGCCTAATTATTGCTATTGACTGAAAATCTCTTGATAGACTGTTTAATGAGAGAATCTATAAATTAAAAATTAATCATGTAGCCTGCATATCAGCATGTTTACTGGTTTATAATCAATTTGATTCCTGCAACAATGCTAGGTGGTAATAGGCGTTGTTTTTCTACAGAGGATCCAGATGTAAATAGGGCACCAGAAGTGTGCTGTAGGGTTGAACCAGATGTACTAAAGAAAATCATTTGCAGATCTATGAGTATACTGATGCCAAGGGGCCTGACTCCAACTCACTTTTTTCCCTAGGAATCTTCACTTAGAATGTTTTTATTTCACAAAATCACCCCACATTTCTTTTTGTGAGCTGAAACTAATAGAATAGAGCATCAAATTGTGGTATGTAATGGAGCATGAGTCAACAGACCAAAAAAGGAATAGAAAGAAAAGAATAAAGAAACTAAGCAAATAGAAACAAAGCATTTGTCAACTGCCAGGACAAACAAAATCATCTTACATTATGCACCAGAGATAATCACTCTTGAACTATAGCACATCCCCAAAGGAAGATCAAAAGTATGAAGTTAATAGTCAATGAAGAAATTGAAATATCTTATCATTGCCATCATCTGAAAGAAAGAGGCATTTAGGGAGTCTCACAAATGATTCAGATCGCCTTTGCAAAAATACAATGTAACAGACTATGGATTTGATTACCTTTTTATTTGTTTATTGTTTATTTGGTTGATTTTGTTTTAGTATGCTTAGGATTTGGGTTTTTTTTGTTATTGGTTTCAAAATGATGGGTTCAGAATCTCAGAAATCCTATGAAAAATTCCTCACATTAAGTAGGATCTCTGAAAGAGCCCTGGGAAGATTTCTGAATACCTGAGGACAAGTCAGTGCCCATTATGAGAAAGAACTGATGGCTCCTAACGAGTTTCAGGATTCTGGAAGTCCAGTAGAATTTTCTTGGTTCCTACAAGCTTGAACCAGTCTAAAAAGTTTGTAGGGATTAGAATCTGATCCTTTAACCAACGGCATATTGACCTTCCCTAGAAGGAATGTGGTGAGTTTTTCCCAATCATGTATAAAGATAAGTCTTAGTTCCCTATTAATGAATGAAAAACTACCAGTAAAAAATATGTTATCTATATTTCTCCATATGTAAATTTTTAGGAAGGAATTGACTTACATTTATCTGTAAATATTGCATTTCTGTATGGTGAATCTCCTATATTCCTCCATTTTTCTTTGAGATTTCTTAGGTTAGATGTGTTNTTCTGTATGGTGAATCTCCTATATTCCTCCATTTTTCTTTCAGATTTCTTAGGTTAGATGTGTTCTGAAAAATACTCTTGTTCAGTACATCCCACTGTAAAAGCCATATTTTTAAAAAGCTGATACATCATATACTGTAATCGCAGAAAGCAAAATATTCTATATAGTGATGGAAAGTAAGTGAATATAATTGAAATTCTCAGAATATAATCCTGAATTTGAGACTGTCCAGGGTAAGCTATTATAGATTAGAAATCAGTTGAGCATTGGTAGTACATCACTTTTATATTCTCTCCTAAAACCATCTTAGCAGCTAGCATGTAATTAGGAATGTATACATGGTTGTTTGCTTACACTAATAAGATCAAAAATAAAATGTTCCTTGTGGTGTCAGAATGTCAGACCAAGGGTCAATGAACAGGATTGAGTGATATGGGGCAGACAATAGTTAAAATATATTTTTATTTTTATATATACAATGTATATATTTTATATAAATATATTAATATATATATATATGAAAATTAAAATCTGAATCTGGGAAGTCTCTAGGCTGCTAGGGAGCATCTGCCTCTGGGTTAAGATTTAGGAGCCAGAATTCAGTCTGTAGTAGAGTTGGGTTCGCTAACAAGAACAAAACAATTTATGTGCTAAAAGTTAGTCTGGTTAACAAAATGGAGAGATGAAGTGATGTCTAGTTATCACCATCAGAGAACAAGATACCCTGAATTCCTGGCAAAGCTGTTGAAAGTGAACCTCACANTTGTGGTGTCAGAATGTCAGACCAAGGGTCAATGAACAGGATTGAGTGATATGGGGCAGACAATAGTTAAAAATATATTTTTATTTTTATATATACAATGTATATATTTTATATAAATATATTAATATATATATATGAAAATTAAAATCTGAATCTGGGAAGTCTCTAGGCTGATAGGGAGCATCTGCCTCTGGGTTAAGATTTAGGAGCCAGAATTCAGTCTGTAGTAGAGTTGGGTTCGCTAACAAGAACAAAACAATTTATGTGCTAAAAGTTAGTCTGGTTAACAAAATGGAGAGATGAAGTGATGTCTAGTTATCACCATCAGAGAACAAGATACCCTGAATTCCTGGCAAAGCTGTTGAAAGTGAACCTCACAGCACTGAGCTAGAGAGCTCTTTACTGTTCTCTGCCATGGTTTAGCCTCCACAACAGGATGGAGGGGAGAACCGCAGAACTTGGGAGAAGACTGGCAATATTTCTTTTTCTGCCTTTAATGATGTGGAACTCTCCCACAATCTAGATAATGTTGCCAAATATATAGATAATACTTATATCTCTTTTACAGATTATGAATTCCACATCAGTTTAAGACTCTGATAAATGCCAGTTACTGCATTAATTTCCAATATCTCAGAATTAAAAATATAAAGGTATAAAATCAGTTGCCAAAAAGGCATGGAAATCAGGCATCCATTTTCAGAGACATTTCGATGTATGTTTATGTCTGGACTCACTAGACTAATAAACTTAGTTTTCTTCATCTGTAAAATGAAGAACATAACTGTACATACTCACAGTGTTGCTGTGAAAATTCAGTGTTATACTATAAACAAATCACACTCTCAAGTGTTGGCTATAAAATGAACACTCAGTAAAATGCTCACTATGAATAACCCCAAGGTAGTATACATTATAAATTACTTATAAAATTACATGTTATAATTCATAACATATTGGTAATATATAAAGTGAGAGTTATGCTTAATTTGGGCTATTCGAGAGGGTGAATTTCCCCTGCCCTTCAAGGTATTTTTAGTAGGACTAAGAATCAAATTGGCATGAAACAAGTTAACAAGAGAAAATAAAATTTAATTTTGTACTTATGGGAAATCCATACAGAAATGGAAGTTCCAAANGGCTATAAAATGAACACTCAGTAAAATGTTCACTATGAATAACCCCAAGGTAGTATACATTATAAATTACTTATAAAATTACATGTTATAATTCATAACATATTGGTAATATATAAAGTGAGAGTTATGCTTAATTTGGGCTATTCGAGAGGGTGAATTTCCCCTGCCCTTCAAGGTATTTTTAGTAGGACTAAGAATCAAATTGGCATGAAACAAGTTAACAAGAGAAAATAAAATTTAATTTTGTACTTATGGGAAATCCACACAGAAATGGAAGTTCCAAAGATAGGGCAGGCAAAATGAGATATATATGTCATTCTGAACTAAGGAGAAGAGGTTAGGGCTCTGGGACTTCAAAGGGAAGGAAAGCAATTTATAGGTNAGATAGGGCAGGCAAAATGAGATATATATGTCATTCTGAACTAAGGAGAAGAGGTTAGGGCTCTGGGACTTCTTCAAAGGGAAGGAAAGCAATTTATAGGTAGATGAAAAAGTAAATGTTTGGTAAACAGATGTTTGCTGGGCCACATTTGGAGGACTTCTACTAAATAGGCCTTGCTAGGTTCCCCCTTGTCTACCATACCTAGGTCAGATCATAATGTAGGGTATCTATGGTGATAGCTCCCTTCCTGGACGAGGTCCTCTATGTAAATTATTTTAGGCAGTTGTGAGGGGTGATAAAGTGTTTTTACTGAATTTGTTGGTTTTTTTTTACTGCTTTTAACTCAAAAATAATCTTCATGCCAAATCTTGGCCATTGGCACCAATAGGGGATTATTCTCATTGTAACACATGATATTCCAGTGATGATTTGAGAGGAAGAAGGTAATTTGTTACCAGAAAATCAGTTCATTGAATGACTAGTTTGTAGACCTAGAGAGAATTATTTTGAAGCTTTAAGGGCTGAGACCGCCATGAAACTGTTTTGCCAGAGCCACAGGAGAGTAGCTGGTTTTAATGTCTCAAGAGTCTTCTATTCCTGGAATTCCCACTTTTTTTTTTAATGTTTTTTTATTATATTATGTTAGTCACCATACAGTACATCCCAGTTTCCGATGTAAAATTCCATGATTCATTAGTTGCGTATAACACCCAGTGCACCATGCAATACGTGTCCTCCTTGCTACGCATCACCAGTCTATCCTATTCCCCACCCGNTTTTTTTTAATGTTTTTTTATTATATTATGTTAGTCACCATACAGTACATCCCAGTTTCCGATGTAAAATTCGATGATTCATTAGTTGCGTATAACACCCAGTGTACCATGCAATACGTGTCCTCCTTGCTACGCATCACCAGTCTATCCTATTCCCCACCCGCCTCCCCTCTGAGGCCCTCAGTTTGTTTCTCATAGTCCATAGTCTCTCATGCTTCATTCCTCCTGGAATTCCCACTTACTCACCAATGGTGGGCTTCTGCCACAGTGCCTCCCCTGTTTTGTTGTTTTGTTTTGTTCTGTTGTTTTGTTTTGCAGAATTATTCAGCCCGTCCCAGTTTCCTTGACCCTGACCCTGCCAGTATCACCCTGTCCAAGTACCTACTTGTTTCAGCCCCATTTTTGCCTCTGCCGCTTACATTGAATCTCTCTGCTATTGTTCCTGCCTTTTCAGCCCACCCTTCCCCCAGTCCACCTGTGCCTTAGCCCAAGGTGGATATTCAGCTGCAGTAGATTGTCCTGGATGCTGTTTAAATATTTATTGAATAGTTTTTCAGGAATTAACTATTGTGCACATTAAGCTTTTGGTGAACTGACTTTCATGAACTGGCAAATTGAAAGACACCTTGAAAACTTCAGTACCGCGTGGTCTCCCAGTTGGGTGGGGGCCAGTGGTGCAGGCGGTGAAAGAATTCACCCAAGGCAGAAGAAAGGAGATAGAAGATTATTGAATATACGGCAAGGAAGCAGTGGGCAGGACAGCACAGGTGAGACTATTTGCCATGAGGTGCTGAGTGGTGGGTGAGGGGGTCACAGTTATATGGCCGAGTGAAGGAGTATGGCGATGTATGGAATTTTCCCTTTTTTGGTAATCTTTGGAACTGTCCCTGGTTGTAAGTAGCCCATTGGTCAGTTAGACCCTATGGCTATTTCAATGGGGGTCACTTAATGAGCCTGTTTGTATTCAGCTAGTGGTCGCTGTGGGCCCTTTGCCTTGCTCTGGTTTGCATTGCTCAAGCCTGTTGCCTAAAAGCAGCCTCCACAAAAACTAAAAAATCATATTCTTCCTGTGTTCTTGAGAGTATATGTACTGGACCCAGTTTTTCAACAACTTTTCTATTCAGTTCCTTGAGGAATAATTTTTCTGAGCCAAGTAACAAACATGATTAGAGAGTCTATGTCTTTCTTAGGATTTTTTTTTTCAGTATTGAGGGCATTGATTCTCTCTTAGCAAAGTTTATTCTTCCCTTAATAATTTAAAGATCACTTTTATTGACAGAAAAATGCAGTAAGTGGTTCTTGTTTTCTATCTTTCCCTTTTCCTTTTCTTCTTTGTCTCTTCTTCCTCTCTCTCCCTGCTCTAAACAAAGAGCACCATCCCTTTTAACTGTCATTATGTTGCATTAGTCTGAACTCATGTACCCTTGATCCTCTACCACTGCACTTAGTACTACCTAGTGATACTTTTGGAAATGCTCCTTTATTGCATTTGAATCAAGTCTTTGCGATCTGACTTAATTTTAGAGCTCTCTTTGTAACACTCTCAACCTATGTTATAAGCTTCTCTTTTTCCAAGGTATTTTTCAAATAGACAATGTATTAGTTTTTGGAAAATCATTACAAATTTAAAATACATAAAGGAACAAGAAAAAGTCATTTAACATTCTTACAAAGATAGCTACACATAATACATTGTTTCTCTCCATCTGTTTATATGCATATACATATATCATATATACACATTTTCTTTTTTCNTACATTGTTTCTCTCCATCTGTTTATATGCATATACATATATCACATATACACATTTTCTTTTTTTATTTTTTTAGTTTTTAAAATTTTAATTTCAATATAGTTAACATACAGTATTATATTAATTTCAGATGTATAATACAGAGTGATTCAACAATTCTATACATTACTCAGTGCTCATAATGAAAATACTAATTTGAAAAGATACATGCACGCCTCCTTATTACAGCATTATTTGCAATAGCCAAATTACAGAAGTAGCCCAAGCATCCATCGATAGATGAATGGATAAAGAAGAAGTGGTATGCATTTACGATGGAATATTATTCAGCCATTAAAAAGAATAAAACCTTGCCATTTATGACTACATGGATGGATCTAGAGAATATAATGCTAAGTGAAATAACTCAATCATAAAAAGATATATACCATATGATTTCACGCATATGTGAAATTTAAGAAACAAAACAAATAAATAAAAAAGAGACAAAACAAAAAATAGACTCTTTAACTATAGAGAACAAGCAGGGGGGAAGTAGGTGGGGGGGATGGGTGAAAAGGTGAAGGGAATAAGAGCATATTTTCTTTTTTTAAATAGAAAGGGACTGTACTAACTGATATAAACCCCTTTATTCTTCTTTCACATTGCAAATTTTTTCCATATCAATAAATACAGTTGTAATACATATCTTTTAATGGCCGCATCACTTTCTATTGTGTGAAGGTACTACAATTTACTAACCAAGTCACTACTTTGGCCACTTAGGCTACTTCTAATTTGTCATCATTATAAACAATGTTATCATGAATACCTTTGTGCTTACCTCTTAGAGGAATCCTTAATTGCTTGTGATTAATTCTTGAAAGGAAATTTCCACGTTCATGGTTCATGTATAAACTGAAAAAAAAAAAAGTGTTTTGTTAAGGCTTTAGACAACTATTTGCCAAGTTTTTTTCCAGAAAGATTTTATAGGAAAAACAATTTCACTGAATCTCTTTCACTATAGGCGTTATAATGACATTAACTGCTGGTTTCTTTTATTATTAGTGAATTTGAATTTTTTCATATTAAGTGAGAAATTATATTGCTCTTTACATTAAATTTTTATTCCTTTCTGTAGGCTCTTTTTCTTTTGGGATGCTTATCTTTTCAGATTGATTAATAAGGACCTTTAAATATATTTAATTACTTTTGGTAATTTGTTTTTCATTTGTCTTTAAATTTTATGTGTGATGATTTCAATTTTAGTGTAGTAAATATATTAATTATTCTTTTATGATTATACACTTTCTTTTTTCTTTTCCACTAGATTCATATGTGATTTTTCCAAATATTTTTTTACTACTCTCATAGTTTCAGAAAAAATTCAAATAATGGTGAAATGAGCATTTATATACCTTTTGCCTAGACTCATCATTTTTAAATACTTTGCCTCTTTATCTCTCTCCCCCAACCTCTATACACACACACACACACATGCACATACACACAAAAAGAAATCTTAGTATTTTCAGCTCTAAATATTTCAGTATAAGTCTCACATGGATGTTCTTTTATGTAACATAATGCCATTATCACATCCAAAAATTTAGCACTTATAAAATAATATAATCAGACATTTACTTTATATCCCAATTACTTTATTTATCTTCTGAATTTCCTGTATAGATTAAAAATTTTTTTTTCCTTTACAGGAGGTAATCAAGATTCATATATTACATTGGGCTGTAAAATCTTTGCATTTCTTTTTGTTCTTAGACTATAGCCTACTAATTGTGCAATTCAGATTCTGTGCTCACCAGTTTTTGTTTACTTTTACTTTTATAATTGCTTTTCCAGTATTTTTAATATAATTTTTTTTAAATAAAAAATTTACATGTTTCAAAAATATTAAAAAAACCCTCAAGTTGTTTTCTTAGCATACCCCATTTCATAGACCTATTCCTTCTTTCTCTTTTTACTTTTCCCACTTAGGTAATGTTTTCAGCAGTTTCTGGTTTATCTTTCCTTAATTTCTTTTGGCAAACTAAAGGGTGCATACAACCACATACCACAAACACATATAAATTCACACACTCACCTGAGCCTCACCCTAGACTAAAATAGGACCTCTGGGGAAGGTTTCTATGAATATACTACAAGACATTCTCATGTTAGTCTAATCTGCAGCCAAGGCTAAGGAAAATTATTTTAAAGATTTTCAAATCTGCTTTCCATAAAGCTTGGTACCCATCATGATTCCCCTTCCTCACAAGATTTCCACCATTTCCACTTCAACAAATATTTTTCCTCCTTGGCAGAATTCCATTCGGGACAGCAGTTTTCTCATCACGTCTGAGCCTCACAATGAAGAAACCGTCAAGAAAAGTCAAGAAGGTATTCAAGTCACTACTTTTAGTTGACTAAGAAACTATCTGCATTGTTTGTGGTTTTCATCAGTCTGCATTTATTAAAGGAAAGAATGTTTCAATAAATGTGTGAATGCATACAAACACGAATTAATCAGTGAAGAGACTTGTGGCATCCTTCTTTTATGTTTGTTTACCAATCATGCATTCCTTCCAACCCTCCAAGTAACATTGTAAACCACTGCAATTATGTCACTTCTGCTCTTTGATTCTGATACCCTCTTCCACAAGATCTTAAAGGACATGTTGCTATTAACTGTATGATATTGGAGAATATCACTGAATTTTAAGCTTCATCTTCTTTAAAGTGGGGCATAATAATTATGCCCTCACAGGACTCTTTGAATATGTGTGTAAAATGTATATAAAGTCCTTTACAAACTTTAAGGTGATGTACACATAAATTAACTACTGTGATACCATAGAGCAGTGATAGCAGAAAGATTGCAGTTATATCTTTCTATTAAAACCATAGGGCGTGCCTGGGTGGCTCAGTTGGTTAAGCTTCTAACTCGGTTTCAGCTCAGGTCGCTATCTCAGGGTCATGAGATCCAGCCCTGTGTCAGGCTCTGCGCTTGGAAATGATTATAATGTTGCAAACTGAGCATTTTAACTTAAGATGGTAAACTGTTAATGGTATTATCTCTTTAAAATCTGTTTTTATGTAAAAGTCCCCACAATAAAAATAAAAGAGGAGAAAAATTGTAGAAAAATTAAGGCATTGTCACACACAAAAAAGTATTTTAATAGTTCTGTCATTAGAATCAAAAGAATTAAGGCATCATATTAATAAGTGGGGTTAGGTAATAAAAGCATTAGATCAATCTACAAAATGTCCTTGTGATATAAACAGAGACTGGATGAAAGGAGAATTTGTAGAACTTTAGACGCATCACTTGTTTTCCTTTTCTTTTTCTTTTTCTTTTTTTTTTCTGGTAAATTTTCTTGCCCCCAACCAATCAACCAGTGGTTTTCTTTCAGAGTGGAGATCAAGGGCTCATGTTCGTGTAGGAAATCTATGTTCTTTTTTTGTATTACTCTTTCTAAAATATTCAGGGAAGCTTCTGAAAAGCCAGCAAAATTCACAACTTATAAAAAATAAGGACATTTTACTTTGCAATTTAAAACCTGTCAAATACCTTTAAGAGTCTACATTCATATGCCAGGAAAACAAAAACAAAAACTTTTATTGCTAAAACACTAATGCAAGTATCACAGATGATAGGTTAGATTCTGGGTAAAAAAGTCCAAATATCTTGTATCAAGGCCAGTTTTATGGTCATGTGACCTGGGCAGTCATACAGGGCCTTGTACTCAGAAGAAACTATTTTGCTTAATGCTCTGCTATGCGGAATTCCTAATAATTTTTAAAAAGGAACCCACATTCTCATTTTTCACTTGGCCCCACAAATTATGTACCTGGTTCTGTCCAAAATCAATTATTCAGACACATTTTTAAACAAGGACTAAGTGAAGATAAAGGAAACAATGTTATGCAGGTACCAGCATAACAGTCAGCAGCAAGGGATAGACAATGTATATAGTCCAAGTGGATGTAAAATATAGACGAAAACATTCAGTAATAATCATGTGGGACCATTCCTGGCCACAAATGATCACCTCATTCCATGAACTCATAAAGTGGTATAAAGGAGTTGTTTCTTCTTCATCAACACCTAGAGGGAGAAAGAGAGTTGGCTAAAGAGACTCAAAATGAGAATTTCACATTAAAGAAAAATAGTTTTCAAGTAAGATTTAAGTGAGAGGAAGAGAGATTGAGAATGTACTCACGTCTCCCTGAATATTAATGATGACCATGGAGAAATTACATATTTATGTGACAAAAAATAAAGACTCATTTTAAGGTAAAGTAACTGTAAGGCTTTGTTCCCTGAGAATAGCAAAAATAGCTAATATGACATTTACTTTTTCCTTGTGACAAGCATTATTTTAAGTGCCATATGTGTATTAACCCATTTAATCCTCACAAACTCTTATTTATGATGCAGGTACTAGTTATTATGCCTTAGTTTAGAGAAAAAGGAAGACACAGAAACAGAAAACAACTTGGCAAAATCATTGTCAATGTTGGAAACAAGACTCTACCATGAGAATTGATGGCAGCCTGGGCTTTGACAAATACTTTATTGCCTCTCTACCAAAAGCAAACTTTGAATAGAAAATCATGAAACTTTTGTCCTATGACCCAAGAATCTAATTTGACATTTCCTAGTAATAAATATCAAACCCTCAATTTCTGGCTATTGTGTCTTTTCAAAGATCTTTCTGGGAGAAAATAGCAAATCTTGGAATTAATATGAAATTTGATTTATTGCATCATTCCCAGTCCAAAAAGCATACTTTAGGAGATGAGAATAATCATTGCTTAATGGTTCTCACAGACCTCTTTCTCCCAGCTCACTAGCCTCCAGATTGAGGAAAAACATGCATGGCAAAGGTGATAATATTAACTCAGACTTTTAGGTTGCCTAGGCCTCTCTCCTCTGCCAGTAAACAGACTTCAGTCTCTGGGGCTGTCAGATGAGCAGCCTCACAGATGCTAAACTTGCTGCAAATTAAGCACATGTAGGGAGAAAAAAAATTACAATTACAGCAAATGCCACCCTGCTAATTGTTTCAGTAGGGACATTAGTGAATTAAATGGCTGTAAGAAACTAAATCTCTTAATTTTGCTTCTGTCAGTGTGGCAAATTATCTACATTTTATAATTTATTTAGTTTTTGTATGTACAGCAGAGGACTTTTCCTTTAAATCAGTTGACAATACTGTCTTTTGTTTTCTTCTTTAAAATGATAAACTGTTTGTGTTGCTGTCTGATTGGCTACTTGGAGCTGACCTCTGCTCCAGCCAACTCCTGCAATTAGTTAATGGATAATTCAGCATATTTTTATACCTGTCAAGCTGGCTTTATACCAACATCTGCCTTGACAATTTAGAGAGAGAGATCCATGCATGTTTACTTGGCTTCATGTGAAAATGGAAAATTTAAGCAGTACAGGTTAATTGTCCAACTTAACGACCAGGTGTAATGGGCTTCGTTATCCACCCATCATCTGCCACTTTCTCTAGCTACTAGGTTTGATTTTATCCTTTCTTTGTTCCTTGTCAGTTGATACACAGCACCATCTCTCATTGTAGCAATTGATTCATCTGTAGCTGGTGAATGAGAATACCACATAACAATAGGCAAAATAATTGAAACGGGGTTTCTGAGGTGAAAACATGTGGCTCTGTATTTGGTAAAGAGCCTAACTGAATATTTCTCGTTGTTTCTTGAAAGCCTTATACTATTACAAAAATTGTATTCATTGCCTGTGTTTCCAATCTTTGAAATAATTCTGAAAACTCCCTTGTAAGCAAAACACAATGATATTGGAAATCAATCTATTTCTCTTTTCCAAAATTCTTCTATAGCACCTTCTAGAAAGTTGCTTGAAAATAGTAGATTCTCCATTGTAAGTTATGGCATTGAATTTTTTGTATGGTGTATGCAATTTCAGCTTTTTAACAGAATTGAAGTAAGATACGACACAGTGTGATGTAAGATATTTAAATCCCATATGATAAAATTTTACTTCTCCTGAACCTCATTAATACAGTGCAAACACATTCACCATTTTTATTTTGTTTTCTGTGAGAAATTCAATTAGAAAACCTTTGTGGCTTTTTCCACTTGTAGGCTAACTGGTCAATGAAGCAGTGAGTACATATGAAGCTCAGAGAAGTGCTTGTTAAAAACGTAGATCCCACCTTACTCCTCCAGGTACTGTTTTAAAAGCTCTATGGAAGAGCCAAAATATCTACATTTTAATACATTTCCAGGAGTTATTAATTCAGGTGATGAGCAAATCATACTTCGAGCAACATTGTCACAAAGTCGCTTGAGATGCTTATGACTTTTCCTGTCTTTTATCATCTTCTATCTTTTTATCTTCTTTTTCTGTCTTCTATCATCTTCTTCACCTCCTCATCATCTTCACAGCCAACTAAGTTTTATAAAGCATCAAGAAACTTGAGAGCACTGCAGTTGACATTGGATATAGAAGCATGCTTAATACTTGGCAATTGGGCAATTACAATTAGGTGATGGATGGATGGATGTTCACACGAAATCTGTGTAAGATGAAGTAGCAGAAATAAAGTGCTGAACAAATGGCACATAGAAAAGTGTCGCCAGAGTTTAGTGAGAGATTGGTCACTTAAGATTTCAGATGTTGTGGAAGTCTTCCTGGGAGAAGTGACACTTTATTTTATTCTTGAAGTGATAGCCAGAAAGAAGGGAAAATCAAACTTTATACCAACAAAAGGTATCCCCAAATGAAGAGACAGGGAAACGCAGATTGGATATTTGAGGGGGGATGACAGGATAATCTTGTTAGAGGTCTGTAGTTCAAGGAGCAAAGGCCAATTACGTATAGAAAAAGAAAACCGAGGTTTAGAAGTCTTTGGCACCCAAAAGACTCACTTTCTCTATTTTAGGGGCCCTGTAGAAATGAGGTCTCCTCTTTTGTCAATGAGCTTTCTTCAAATTGCTTTCTTTTCTGTCTTTCTCCATCACTCCCAGGAGCACTAACTTGGTCGTCATCTCATAGTATATCATGCTTATTTGTGTGAGGTAAAATGAAGCACCTTATCCATACTGCAGATCTATAGATTCTTGTTGAACAATATATACATAGCTCTTCATGATCAAGTAAATTCAGAATTTCTGTGTGTGTGTGTGTGTGTGTGTGTGTGTAATGTGTGACTTAATTAAGAACTAGGGCAAATATTTTGTTGTATAACAATAGTAGTGTTAAGATTTTATGTACTTTTTATGAACGAGACCTTTCCAGTTTTTGGTTCCATATACAAGGAGTTTAGAAGTTGCCACTCAGTCCTAACAACAAGTAAAACATCTAAAAAGTTAAAAAATCAACAACTTTTCTTAGATCCATAAAAGAGGGGAGGACACAGGACAAACCTCAGCCCCCAAGATTGGAGAGAAATACAAGTGAATATACGGAATGGTGGCTTAACAGAATAGATACTCGGGAATGGAAACCAATGTGAACCAGTGCCTGGGTAGGGAGACCTGAACTGTAATTGGCAAATTGCTGGAGGTTCAGTGTGGCCCACTGTAAGAGTTAAAAATTCCAGAGAGACCCAGTAATAGGCGGACCTCCATAACAGTGTGAAATTTATTTCCAGGAACTGGACTAGATTTCCACAGTAAATAACGGGGGAAAAAAAACCCTATATGTTTCCAGTAGGGGGTGGGGGAAAAGGCCCCTTTTTGAAATTAGCGAGAGCACTCTGTTCTTAAAAAGCCTGAACAATAAGAAAATAAACAACCCTATTGAAAAACATGGGCCCAAACCTCAAAGACATCTCTCCAAAGAAGATATACAAATGGCAAATAAGTGTATGAAAAGTTACTCCTCATCATATGTCATCAAAGAAATATAAATTAAAACAATAAGGAGATAACACTACACATCTACTAGAATGGCTAAAATCTGGAACAGTGATAATATCAAATCCTGTTGGGTATTTGGAGCAACACACTGTCTCATACATTATTAGTGGGAATGCAAAATGGTACAGCCACTTCAGAAGACAGTTGTTTGGTTGTTTCTTACAAAACTAAGCATACTCCTATCATACAATCCAGACATCGTGTTCTATTGTATTTATCCAAAGAATTGAATACTTATGTCCACACAAAAACCTGCACATGGGTGTTTATAGCAGCTTTATAACTGCCAAAATCTTAGAAGCAACCAAGATGTCCTTCAGTAGGTGAATGAATATATAAATCGTAATACATCCAGATAACAGAATATTATTCAGTGCTAAGAAGAAAAGAGCTACGAAGCCATGGAAAAACATGGATGAAACTTAAATGCACATTACTAAGTGAAAGAAGCCAATCTGAGAAACCTACATACTTTATAGTTTCAACCATATGACTTTCTGGAAAAGACAAAACTATGGAGACAGTGGAAAGATACTTGGCAGTGGGGGTGGGGGAAGGTGAATGGGCAGAACACTAAGGATCTTTAGAGTAGTGAAAATACTCTGTACGATATAATGATGGATATATATCATTATACATTTGCCCAAACCCATAGAATATACAACACCAAGAATGAATTCTACTGTAAATTATGGACTTTGTGTAATTACAATTCATCAGTGTAGATTCATCCTTTGTAAAAATGTACCACTCTTGTGATTGATGTTGAAATTAGGATGTGTGTGTGTTGGGGGGGGGCATGGTATATACTGGAAACTTCTGTACTTTCTTCTCAATTTTGTCATAAACTAAAACTGCTCTAAAAAAAAAAAGAAAGAAAAAACAAAAATAATAATCAAAGTTAAGCCAATCAGAGAATACATACTTTCTTATATTCAGAGTTATAAAAATGGTTTTTCAGAAAGAAATTAATCCATCTCAGTAATAGTTGCATTTAATATGATTTTAAAGACTTTAGGAAGGGTCTGCACAGCCTAAAGTATTGCTTGTTTCTTCTCCACTTTAAGTGAACTAACTTGCTTATCTCCCCTATCCCTCTCCCTTTCAATCACTACAATCTAGGCTGAGTTTACTATATCTTCCTTTTTAGAAGATCAGTGACTAGATTTTTGAGAAAAGTATACAGAGAGGGCACTCTGAGTAAAAATTTCCACAGATGGTTCCACAGCTGGAGTGGTGGGTAGGGTAGGGAATATGGTGCAGAATATGACTGTTTCACAGCACAGGCTATGGACAAGAAAAGTACCCTAAAATGTATGTAGCAACTAAATATTTAGGCAGGAAACAATAGGAAAGAATGCTCAATTAAATTTAATTAGCAAACATTTATCAAAAGTGTACTGCTCACAGGGCACTGAGGCAATTGCTTTGAAACCTTCCAATGATTTTACATTTTCTTGAAATCACTCTTCTCTTCAATATTAGATTAAATTTCCCCTCTATGGCATGTAAAAGGAAGATGATATCTCAATGAGAAGGGTTTGGATGCCATTAAATAAGTGGATTTATTTAGGCAAGGTCAGCCATTGAAGGATGTTGAGCATATAGAACATTTGGACAAAGGATTGTTCTGAATAGGTGATCTTATTGATATATATCCAGAGACTGGAGGCTGCCCAACCAATTGGGTCTTTACTAGGGAAAAAGGGGGAGACTTGATTAGAGCTAAGGTGCTTGGATAGATTTGTTCTTAATATCTGTCAGGCTGGGGGCACTGGTTAAGCATCTGCCTTCACCTCAGGTCATGATCTCAGGGTCCTGGGATCAAGCTCCCTGCTTAGTGGGAGTCTGTTTCTCCCCCTCCCTCTACCCCTCCCCCCACTTATGCTCTCTCTCTCTCTCTCTCTCTCAAATAAATAAATAAAATCTTTTTAAAAAAATCTCTTGTCAGGCTGCATGTCAGGCAGAAAGAGACTGAATAGAATCAAAATATGGGTGTCCAAGCAATAGATCTACTTTTCAAAAGCATTGACATATTATTTTGAGCTCTCTTTTTTTCTGCCTCAGCAGAACATCTATATACTTTCCTTTATCTCTAATGTCCATATTCAATATTTTCCTTTGGTTGATTGACATCTTTTTCAAAGTCTCTTTTCTACTAACCTTGAAAATACATTTGTCTTTAAGGGATATCTTGACTTCACCAAAGAACTCTAAAATAAGGTGTTTATAATTAAAATTTAAAATTTGAATGTTCCTTTTCAAGGATTTCTTTGACACTTGAAATTGGCCAAGTTCTTTCTACCCTGTTGTCCAGCTGTCTTTAATAAAACAAGATATTTAAACCAGTTAAATCATTCTCAAACAATGTTAATGTGAAAATATCTTCAATTCATGTTATTACTCATCTAATGAATGTAAGACTCTTTCTACCAAAACTTTGTCCTTTTCTGAAATTGTGAAGATAAATGAAAATAAACATCCCCTTTAAACCAGAAATAAGACAAGGAAAATTTCACTGTGCTTTTTCAAAGTAGACTACCTTCTAGTCTTTCGAGCCCTGGAAAAGCAACTGTTCACCCATGGACCATAAAACATGGACTGATTTTTTTCTCATTACATGGTTTGAACCTGGAAGTGTTAATTTTAAAAGGGGAGAAACTTAAAAAGGGGGGGGGGAAGTATGTTTAATGACATGTTTGAAGAAACCTAAAAGAAGGCACTGTTCATGGGTCAAAGATACAGTGCAAGATTCCAGTGTGGAATAAGGGACAGTTAAGGAGGAGGCAACTGATATTTAAGTGTCTGTTACCTGCCACGATTCACATGGTGGTTCACTTAGACTATCTCACTTAATTCTCAGAAACACCTTCAAGATACTTGTTTTCATCACTGTTTAACAAATGAAGTTACTTATTTTTCCATGGATTACTTTTATGATAAAAAAAAGAACTAATATTACCCATAGATATTCTGTTCCAATACTTAAAAATTTATTTTATTTTTATATCTCCACGAATCATGAATATCCAAAATATATTTCTCTATGTAGTTTTCTTATACNAAAAAAGAACTAATATTACCCATAGATATTCTGTTCCAATACTTAAAAATTTATTTTATTTTTATATCTCCATGAATCATGATATCCAAAATATATTTCTCTATGTAGTTTTCTTATATGTTTCCTAAAATCTTTGTAACTACTAAAAATTCTATTTGTAATATTTTGGTTAAAAGAGAAAACAAGACAGGTGTCAATTGACAAATTCTGTGGGTACTACGTAGAGAAAGGTGTTCTATGATTAAATTATTTTATAAAAGCTGTATTAAATAGGTGAGACTTGGAGCTGTTAACGTGCTGATGTGCATTATGAATCTGCAAGAGGGGAGGTAGGGTGGAGTATTTATTAAAGTTACATAAGAGAAGTCTCTCATCACTCAAAAAATATCCAATAATATACGTTGCAGAGAATGCTCACTTATATCATCAACATTAGTGATTGCATGTTGTCTCATACACAAATGTACAACAACTCATTCAGCCAACCCCTTATTGTAGAATATTTAGCTTATTTCCAAGATTTGGGTATTTTGAAAACTACTGTGATAAACATTTTATACNTCCAAGATTTGGGTATTTTGAAGACTGCTGTGATAAACATTTTATACATTTATACATATATGTATGATATAGTCATACACATTTTTATGTTTGTGTGCATCTGTTTGTATCTTTCCTTTTCTATAATTTCGNTATACATTTATACATATATGTATGATATAGTCATACACATTTTTATGTTTGTGTGCATCTGTTTGTATCTTTCCTTACTTTTCTATAATTTCCTTCATGGAAATTCCTAAAATGGTGATTTCTGAGTCAAAGAAAATGCATTATTTTAATATATATTGCAAAACTGTTTTTAAGAAATACTTTTTCGGGGGTGCCTGGGTGGCTTGGTAGTTTAAGCATCTGCTTTGGGCTCAGGTCATGATCTCAGGGTCCTGGGATGGAGCCCAGAGGAGACCTGCATTGGGCACTCTGCTCAGTGGGGAGCCTGCTTCTCCCCCTCCCACTGCCTTTCTCTCTCTCACTGTCAAATAAATAATAAAATCTTAAAAAAAAAAAAAACCAGAAATACTTTTGTTATTTACACTTCTACTAGGAGCATGTGAACAGACCCTCACATACACATCATCAATTACTATTCTTTTTTTTTTTAAAGATTTTATTTATTTATTCAACAGAGATAGAGACAGCCAGCGAGAGAGGGAACACAAGCAGCGGGAGTGGGAGAGGAAGAAGCAGGCTCATAGCGGAAGAGCCTGATGTGGGGCTCAATCCCATAACGCCGGGATCACTCCCTGAGCCAAAGGCAGACGCTTAAGCGCTGTGCCACCCAGGCGCCCCATCAATTACTATTCTATTTCTTTGCAGTTTTTGTTAATTTTATGTAGTTTTTTAATTTAAAGGATAAAAGTTATATTATTATAAAATAATAAAAATATATAATATTTTGTGTTAATTTAATTACATACACTTCTATATATTATAATATATTATTTAATATATACTTTGTAAGAATATATATGGGGTATTATGTAATAAGAAAATGAAAGTAATATATAAACATATAACATATTATATGTAATATAATAAAATATATATTTTCATAGATAATAAACTTAAAATAATATACACAGCAATATATAATATATATTAAATAGCATATAAAATATATAACACATATAATATATATTATAGAGGTCTCAACCGATACCAAAATTGAAATTATCCCATGCATATTCTCAGACCACAACGCTCTGAAATTGGAACTCAACCACAAGGAAAAAC